>NC_047116.1:89465552-89705649 GCF_902500255.1 Thalassophryne amazonica | reverse complement strand
TCCATCTCACACCCCTTTACATGAAATATATGGAAAGGGTAATATGAATCTTGTAAACAGTGAGGATTGGCTGAGCTGTGAGGGCTTTTAGGTCATGTTTAATCTTGTAATATGACATTACATATCCATGAGAAAGCAGAATCTCAAATCAAACATAAAAGCAGTAAGGACAAAGTTATATGGACTTATTTGTGTTTGATGATGACTATCAGGCAACCATGTATTTGTTTAACACATTACTGATGGTTGCCTGTGTGGAAAGAGGTTTTTTCTCGTGGGACACAGATGCAGGGTCAGAATTTTCAATCTTGGAAGAACCTCCTCTGTCTGCTCAGGCATTCCTCTCAGGTTCCTCATGTCTCCAGATTGATAGACTGCTTTCCATTTATATTATAGTTTAGCACATAAATATTTCTACTAAACAGGCCTGTTACTAGGTCTTCATCTGCTGGTGGGTATTGGAGTGAGGTTAGAAATGTTCCCCAGTAGATAATATGTTAGCTCTGTCCTTGGAAAGATGATTTCACATCACTTCTTTCAAAAAACAGTTATAATTCAATTAGAGAGGGAAGGACATCGGTGCTGTTTCGTGAGATGTTTGTTTGCAGGAAACTTGGCCTTACAGTCACCTGATGACAAAGCCTTCAGGTTGGGTTTTAGAGTTAGTTCCCTGCAGTGATAACAGCATTGACTTGCATGACAGGACATGTAGACAACTGAGTGAGGTTAGACCATCCCAGCCAGACTGTGTACACATACTTTTAACTCTCAAATCACATAATGAAAATGAAGTTATTAGTTTTTTAACTTTAACGCACCAGAAATAATCCCCAAAGCATCTTTGTTTCATTTACAGTATGTAACAGTGCTGCAACCTCTGGCCAGCCAATATGAAGCCACCTGGAAAGAGGAAACAGTTGGAGTTCCTTGACTGGGTGCTTGAGGCTGGCTCCGGAAAGGAGCAAATTACCATAGAAGTCCATGTTAAAATGGCCAATAAGCATGCTTACAGCCTGGTCCAAAAACTGTTTTGGTGTCTAGCTAGTTTCCACCTCTAAGACAACTGTATGAGGGTGCTGGGCGATATGACCTAAAATCATATCACGGTATAAATTGAATCCCTTCACAGTAATGGTATATATCACAAGAAGCTTCTCTGCTACGCATTTAAACTTAAGTGTAAAATGGGTCCCTTGGTAAAGATAAACTTGATAAAATAAATTGATAAAATATGACACAAAAAAGGATAGGAATGTAATTTGAGAACATTTATGTGCAGATCTCAAAACTACAGCTACAATTTGCCAGAAGGTACATCTAAGATACAAGCCTAAATTGATGTTTTTAGTGAAAAAAATAAAATAAATTTATTTATTGTTGGTCAGTGGCTGAAGTTTCATCTCTTAAACACTCGATGGCACACCTGTTTCTGAATACATGACCGTTTTCAGGATGGTCCACTGGCACTTTTCCTCATTTACAAAACTCAACACGAAACCACCAAAAAATTAGTAAACATACTTAATTTACTCATATTTGAAGTCAATCTGGGTAAATCGTCGTTGTCTGGCTGATTTGGTCTTTCTAATCCGGTTAAAAAATCCTGCGTATTTAATGTGCTGCTTTCACAAATTTTTGATTCAGGTCACGACGGTGCCTCTGCACAGAGCGTCCACTGAAATAAATAAACAACGACTTTGCAAATATCAGTGACAGAACTGCTAAGTGAGGAAGACACTCAGGCGTCTCACAAACTCACATGAACACTGTCATCATAGTGAGAGACATGCCTCAGCTCAGCCACAGCTTTTCCTTGATTGAAAAACTCAGCGGGCGGTATCGCGATTAGTCGGTGAGTTCCAAATCTCTACTGTCGGCCAAAATTATACTGTGTAACGGTTAAACCGGATATACTTCACAGCTCTAAAATTCATGCATAATTATGGGCGTGGTCACACTAAGTGACAGCTAGTGTGCTGCACAGGCAGTGGCGCTCAGAGTCCCATTCAGACAGAGACTACTAACTCTAACAGCTGTGGAGGACTGTGTTTGTCCCTTTCTGTGCAGTTTTATTACAATATCTGTAATAAAATGGCTTGTTGTGTGGATAATTGTCTAACGATCATGTAAGACGTTGTGCTTCAGAAGAGCTTGATGATTTATTCTGTTAATCCTTGATTACTAGGAAAATAGGCGGGATATAATTTTTAATGCCCACACCAAAGCCTCATGTTACGAGAGCCGTGGTCCAATCTCCAAAATATGATTTATTAAACACCTGAACTAAGCTTAGCTTGTTTGATAACTCGAAAAATGGGGTCTGTTTTGGGCTTCATTTCTCTCCTCCAGATTATGCAGGGGCTCACCCACGCTCAATCTCTTTATCCATTCATGGGTTAGTCATGACTAGGCAGGTAAGCGACACCCAGCGCAGCAATCTTTGGGCTTCCAAACAGGTCCTCAGTGGTCTCTATAGAAAACCTATGGAAGATTCACAGAGTGTGTATCAAGTATTTATGACAGACGATGGTAACAATCCCATAGATGTGTTGTTCAGCTCTTCACATGAACCTAAGTTCACAAGCAAATTTTAAGGTAACATGGAGAAACATAATACCCAACAGATGACAAATGACATGAACAAATATACAACCGAATAGAAAATATAACCAGAATTGAATACGTCATGTCACAGATGGGGGATGGGTTTAGACCCCAATGCAGAGATAACACCAGCAAGTTCAGAAACACAGTATTTGTTGGCTCATGCGGGCAGAGGGTCAAAGTTGGTACACAGGAGAGCATTCTAAAACTGGAACAGGGTCCGTGAGGGTATTAGCAGGTGAGAGGTCAGGGAGGCAGAGAATAGGACCAAGAACACAACAATCACAAACAAATGTCCAAAAGTGCAGGAAAAATCTAAATGATCACTGGGAAACTAGGTTCAGCAACGTAAGTCATACATGGAACCATGGAACGAGGGCAAGAAAAAGCAAGTCACACACAATCAGGCGACACATGGAGGATCTCAAGGGGTGTAAATACACACTGAGGCCAGAGGACAAGGACAGACACAGACTGAAAACCCACAGAGACCCCAAACATATAATATTAATATTATTCCCTTGATCGGTAGAGAGTCAGACTCGAGAGTCAGTCTCAGATGTGCTGGTGTCACGCTCTGTTCGGTCACCGGTCTTCTATTATGACTATTGGTGAATTTATTGGAATGATCTGTCGCTGAGAGAGATGACGGGAGTGCAGTTTTAGGCAGAACAGGGCAATAATTAGGAATCGCTGCTGATGCTCCGACATGACGCATGCGCAGTGAAGGCAGGGACTGCTCAGAAGGGGGGAGGGCTGAGGCCCTCACACCAGGAACCTTCCGCAATAAACCCAAGTGCACTAGCTACCACCCCCTTGATAATTTCTAATGATAATTATTAATAAATAAATTTCTAAAGGTCTTTCCCAGGAATCAAAGTACTAAACAAAACAAACTCCAACAATAAAAGAAAATGGCAGTAATACAAAGTACAAAAACACAATGCACAAAAATCGCAAATTAAAGTTCTGATGACAGAAAAAAGGTGCAATTCATATTTTAGTGCGACTTATACTCCCCAAAACAGTGTTATTAGCAGTAGTAGTAGAATTTCTTTTCTGGGTTTTTTTGTCTGTTTAGTAATATTGGAAGAAATCCAGAGATGCACAGTATACACTCCTCTGATGATCAATTCTGTTTTTAACTTACCTTTTCTACATTTAAAGCAATGTTTTACATTTTCTTCCTGAACTCTAAATCATTACACACTCTTTATCTTACTCAGGATTCGTCTCCGACCTCGATTTCTACGGGATGTGTCGCTGAGTGACATACGGACCACCATACAGGGGACAGAAATTAGCTTTCCAGTTGGTATAGCTCCTACGGCTTTTCACCGCCTGGCCTGCCATGATGGAGAGGTGGCCACAGCTCGTGGTAACAACCTTTTGTAATGCGTTTGAGTGTGAACGTGTGTGCCAGTGAGTGGACGGAAGCATGTAATAATAATACATTTCAAAAAGGTTCCATGTTGACACCAAGTGGAGTTAGTTCTCAGCTATGCCACCACTTGTGACGTTGTCACATAGTATACAAATAATGAATGTTTGAGTTCAATGGTACGAATATTTCATGAGGTGAAAGCTTTCACCGAATTAAATATTCGTTCCATTGAAAGAATGTTAAAAATATTCATTATTTGTTTCATATAACGGCTAAAATAGATTCTTTATCATTTGATATTTTATTAATTTATAAACAACAGAAAAGGGACTTACATTTTGGTGTTCCACTGTAACGTGTATTCCAGTGATGCTGTGCACTGACTTCGGACTTACATTAAAAAAAGACTTTGTGTAGTTCTTCAGTCCAGCCAAAAATCACATCAGCGTTTCATGTGAACAGGTCTTCATGCTTCCATATGGCTTACAGCAGAGTGGATTTGTGTGTGTGTGTGTGTGTGTGTGTGTGTGTGTGTGTGTGTGTGTGTGTGTGTGTGTGTGTGTGTGTGTGTGTGTGTGTGTGGCAGCATCAGTTAGCTCAATCAAATCATCGTGCCGTTGTCCCCCGTGTGCGCACACCCACATGCAACCTGGTCATGCATGTACTGGCAAAAAAGACTGTGTATGTCCTCAGTGCAGCAAAAAAAAAAAGAAATGAGTCCAGCTTTTCTCTCTTCCTGCTAACAGCCTCCAGGCAGCACAGTGGATTGTGTTGTGTGTGTGTGCGCACGCACATGTGGGCGCATGTGCGTGTGTGGGCGTGCACGCGTGCGCAATCGTAAAGTAATAACGGCACCATCATTTTGGGGGCTCCATAACACCGAGATGAATAGGGCCTCCACATTATAGAATAATATGTATCAGCTTCTGACAGGGTAGCTGGAGCAAACTGGTGTGGAAGGCGTGTGCTTTCCTACTTCAGTCAAAAGATTTGAATCATTATGAATAGAATCAGCATTACAGCATTTTTTTTTTTGGGGGGGGGGGTTCTACCCAAAAAAAAATTCTGAATAATTGAGAACCAAATAAAATACTGGTTAATACATTCCATGAAATCCTATGTGGCATAACACTGTGAATATTTTGGACATTATAAAACTGTCCACTGATAAAAGCTGTACTTTACACTTAGGGCGCTTAAGCTGCATGCAGTATTTGTTCCTTACCAGGCCGCATACACCATGCATCTTTGTTATTTTCACAGACAGCTGTGTTATTCAGATGGCTTTGATTCCCATTTTGTCAGTGTCTCTTGAAATAATGCCCACTTGAATGTGGATTGGGCTGCTTGGTTGTGTTTATGCCAGGCTACAGTGTAATCAAAAATTTAAAAATACAGTGCAGATTGTGTTACTTGTGAGGTGAGAGGTGATTTCTTTGCAGTGGTGTGAAAATGACCAGACCGGCCAGTGGAGTTGCTGCAGTCACTAAACCGCCTCTAGAAATACATCCATAGACATGCAGCACTCTTTCAATTTCAGTTTATTTTAATTTATAGTGCCAAATCACAACAAGTAAGGTCTAACCTTACTAACCCCCAGAGCAACAGTGGTAAGGAAAAACTCCCTCTGAGGAAGAAACCTCAAGCAGACCAGACTCAAAGTAGGGAGGGGTGTTATTTCAAAAATTTGGAAATCTGTAAATGTTTGCATGGAATATTTAAATATACATGGAATAACTCATAGCAGGATTTTGTGTAATTTTGTTCCAAAAACCCATATGGACGGAGCCAGTGAAGTTATCGGGTTCAAAAATTGCCAAAAATATCAACGAAAATGTCATATCTTGAGAACCGCTGCACCTAGAGACTTTAAATTTGGTTCCAAATGTTGCTTGACCCCAAGTTTATATTCATCTTCTATAGTAACAATAAGCCTATGTGGTGTTTTGTAAGAGTAATTGACAAAAAAAACCTAATTTCAGTACATATGATCAATTGTAACAAACAAAATCTATGTAGTTTTTATTTCAGGAACATAGTTGAGTATACATCACATGTAAAGAATGACATGGCCACAATGAACTAATTATAAGCAACAGAGTGGTTTTCTACATCAACAGCACATATACGACACACGCGTTAACTTGAAATTTTCAAACGCTCCATCCATATGGGTTTTTGGAACCAAATGACCCAAAATTTATCCAGCTATGGTTTATTCCATGTATATTTCCATATCCCATGCAAACATTTAGATTCTCAAATTTTTTGAAATAACACCCCTCCCTACTCAAAGGGGCGACCCTCTGCTTGGTCCATGCTACAGACACAAATTACAACACAATTCATAAAATGAACATACAGGAAATGTTGCCAGTGCACAGGACGGTTTTGGAGCAGATACCACACCCATCTCTGGATGGAGCGGCACCTCAAACAGAGAGAAAAGAAAAAAAGCAGAATCAAGCATCAGAAAGACAACAAATACAGTGTAATTTGTCAGCATAAGCAACAAGAAAAACAGAAGAAAGCTGCTGCTGTGATGAATCCAGCTTGATTTCCTTATTTTTGAAATCGGGAAGGCACTGATGCCAGAAATCAGCAATGGGAGACCATCCTTAGACAAATTTTCATCCACATTGTCCGTCCCAGTACAGGTTCATGCATCTTTAGCAGAACCAACATTTTGCACATTGCTGTCATACCATATGCATTGGACTTAAAGGCATTCTGATGATTCTGCTACTATAAATTTGATTGTGTCAAACACAAGTTTTCATGTTCTGTTGCACACAGCTGCCGAGGCATTCAACACCTGCTACATTACCAGCACTTACTCCACCTGCTCAGTAGAGGAGATTGTGGCAGCTGCACCTAATGGCTACCGCTGGTTCCAGCTGTACGTCTACCGGGACCGGAAAGTGTCTGAACAAATCGTGCACCGTGTAGAAGCCCTTGGATACAAGGCTCTGGTCCTAACTGTTGACGTCCCCTACACTGGAAAGCGGCGTGATGATATCCGCAATCAGTTCAAGCTTCCGCCTCACCTCAGGGTCAAAAACTTGATGGAGTGTTCCAGGTAACACACACACACTCAACTTCAACCGCTTATCAAAGATCACGTCGCGGAGGGATGGAGCCTATCCCAGCAGTCATAGGGCGTGAGGCATGGTACACCTGGAAACATATCTACGGTCAGTTTAAAGTTTCCAGGTCACCTAAGCTGCATGTCTTTGGATGTGGGAGGAAGCCGGAGCACCCGGAGAGAACCCACACAAACATGGGGAGAACATGCAAATGCCACACAAAAAGGCCACAGGTGGGAATCGATCCCATGACCTACTTGCTGTGAAGCAGTACTAACCACTAAGTCACCGTGCTGCCTTGGTTGTGGTTGTACTTATATAATAGAATTTATATTATAATTCTTTGTCATAAACATTTGTTAATGCAGTTTTAGGGATCATTGTCAATTCTATGTATATGCAGTATATCCACAGATGTATTGGTATCTGATTTTTTTTTTTTTTTTATTGCCTAATATCGGTATTGTATTGGCTGCCCAAAAAATCCCATATTGGTCAAAGTCTAGTTGTAATATAGTGTATTGAATGTGGTAGTTAATCTGTATGTGTAGACATTATCAGCAGAAGTACTCATACTAGCCAGCATATAAAGAACACTGTTGGTATTACAAGCAACCGTCTGTGATCAAATCATAAAAAAGTGTCTTTACTGGAATTGTACCACATGCACCATAAGCAGAATACTGCAGGCCCAGAGGAGTATGGGATACCAGCTAACACCTTGGACCCTTCCATCAGCTGGAAAGATCTGCACTGGCTGCAGTCCATCACACGCCTGCCAATCATCATCAAGGGTATCCTAACCAAGGAGGACGCAGAGCTGGCAGTGGAGCATGGTGTCCAGGGTATCATTGTGTCCAACCACGGAGGAGGCAGCTGGATGGAAGCCCGGCATCGGTAAGGACACTGAAACAATGCTTGCAATCACAGAAGAAATACACGTTAACAAAGCACAATTGCTGATTATTGTTGACTATATTGATAGTGATTTGCCCTAATAACACTAGATTGAGTTAAAGCAGCGACATTTTTCCAGCAGCATCATTATCTGCCTAACCGCTTCAAAACCTCAACGACAGGAAGGCTTGACAGTGTGTGAAGTCTCATTTTAAAACAGGGGCCATTGATTTGTTAATGTGGTTTGATGGATGTTAATAAAACCAAAACCAAAGCAAATTTGTTTTTATTTTTGCACAGAACTAAAACTTTTTATGTGTAAGAATAAATAAGGCCTTGTAAAGTATTGTAGCTAAAATCAAGCAAACATAATCCACTATTACATTCCATCCATCCATTTCTATACCTGCTTACTCCAATTAAGGGTCATGGGGGGCTGGAGCCTATCCCAGCAGTCATAGGGTAATAGGCTGGTACACCCTGGTCAGGATGCCAGTCTATCGCAGGTCCACATACAGACAAACACATTCACACCCGTATGCACACCTACAGTCAATTAAAGTTCCCAATTCCCTCTCCTAGATGTTTTGGAAGTGGAAGGAAGGAGGGACCCACGCTAACCCAGGGAGAACATGCAAACTCCACACAGAATGGACACAATGGCAAGCGATCCAACAGCTTTCTTGATGTGAGGCAACAGTGTTAACCACTAAGCCACAGTGCCACCGTGTGGATAATTATATGCATCTAAATGAAAAACTAACATGTTCCCTCTTATTCTTTTTCATTTATAAGTGTAACTATAACAAATAAAAATCTCAATCTTAACAAATGGACACTTCTGACACTCTTTTAGTAACAATGCTGCCCGCACTGTGAATCTCACATTTAAGAAGGACCCATAAGTTCTGACTTTGTGTGAAATGAGCATTTACATATACTACTTAGTGTCCAACTGGTGCCACGTGCAAGCAGCATACCTCATCTGGATCTCAGACTCGTGACCGAAGGCACATCTTTGCTGCTAAGTGTCTTTGAGGATCCTTGGGAACTGGTAAAATTGTAGTTTATCAAAGCAATGGTTGCTTAGGGTGGCACAATGAAGCATAGTCCTTGCATTTTGAGGGACCATCAGCTGTGACATTTTTGCCATGTGGTGCATTTCTCTGGACATGATCTACTGGACATGTGTGTCAGTGTTGAGAAACCCAGCAATGGGAAAAGATCACAGAATGTCCACGTATCACCTGGCGTCACAGATGCTGATAGCATGAGAGACGACTAATTGTCTGCCTGGATGTTTCCCATGAAGGACACAAACAGTTATGTAGTGGGTTTACACACGACACATGGCGCCAGTGCTTGATCTCATATCTCACCTAACCTGCTGGTTTCACCTGTCATTTTATTTGCATACTTTATATTATGGACCTTTGCAAAATGCTTTCCAAGAAGCCAAAGTTTGAAGAACCCGAGAAGACTGTTGACTTAATGTTAAAATTGAGGTGAAATGCTGTTTATTCTGTATGAAAATGACTCTGGAAACACATCTTCACTGAACAATATTGTTCCTATACTGTTCAATGAAGTGTTCTTCTTTGTTTACAGATTGACGCACTGTCAGAAATCGTTGACACAGTGCAGGGCAGGTTGAGATCTACTGGATGAGGAATCAGGACAGGAAATGATGTATTAAGGCCCTGGCTTTGGAGCTAAATGTGTTCATTGGCCGGCCAGCATATGGGGCCTTGCATACAAGGTAAAAAAAAAAAAACGGTGGCCACTGTGTGATATTAGGTTCATGCCACAAAATTATAAATATGAATTGATAACCCCCCAAGAATTGGGCTTTGAAAATAATTCAAATTCAAGAAAATTTATTTACTCAAATGAACTTACAAAAAAGGGGGAAATAAGATGGTTCAAATGCATTGCAATGAAAGGGAATGAGAGTAAATAGGTAACAAATATTAACCATCTATGTACTAGAAATCTTTCCTTTGAAGTTGCTTGCAATAGTAATTATTCCCCAAGTTTCAATGTGTCCATCCATTTATCCAAAAATTAAAACAGTTTTTAAATTTGTACCAATTAAGCAAGGGCAAGGCATCATTAACAGTTAAGTCGCTGACTGTGCCAATCCTTTTGCTAACTATGCATATGAGAGAATTTTTTTTTAAGGTACTGTACATCTGCATGCCTTTGCACAGCCCCATTCTACTATGTTACATTTATTTGACAGTGAACATAGTTTTGCAGTTTTGCCTATTTTACTCCTTTACTTCTTACAGAAGAATGTCCCCTTTCTTTTATTGTTGTTTTGCACCAATTACTTCTTGCAGAAGTATTTTTTTCCTTTTCTTTGTATTGTTGTTTATGCACCAATGACACCAGATCAAATTCTTTGTATGTGAGAACTTAAATAAATTTGATTCTGATTCAATTTTTTTTCCCTTTTAGCCCTTCACAACAGCAAGCAGCCACCCCAAGCGGGAGTTACACAGTGAGTCAGTAACTCTGCTTGTCAGTCAGTGTGACTACATCCTCAGTTATACAAACCTTTGTAGTTTAAAACATCTCAACCTAAGAAGTTAGAAAAAATTCAACCCCCCCCCCCCCCCCATTCACATACAGCTATCACAGCCCAGTCTCACATTTTTTCCACACATTTTTTTCATGCCCCTGCCACAAAAACACCTAATTTTCATGATTTTTTTTTTTATTTTGCTATTGTCTAACCTCCCCTAACCATACTCCCCCGTCACCCCCATTTCGTGCCCCCGTCACGACAAGCATCCACGAACCATAGATGAATGTACTTTTTGTAATGCTGCCATGAGACTGGATTGTCTATCATGGATTTATCAGGCTGTAAACACATTTATTTCTGCTCTAAATTTGAATGCTTTGACATGGATTTGGATGGGAACCTGCTCACTTTTGGAGCCAGCCTCAAGCTGCCAGTCAAGGAACTGCGACTTCTTCTTCCTCCCGATGGACCTCATTTGAGGTGATCGAAGCTTACCACGGGAAAACAGGCACGAGAGACAGGAAGAAAACTGACGAAAATAAACTGAAATGAAAGAACATAGAAGAAATGCAAAAAGAAATCAATAGAGATGAAAAGAGGGAGGAAAGGACAGTTAGAAAAAAAATGAAGTGTGGGTTGATGCTACAAACAATTGACCTCAGTGAGCTTATCGTATTTTTGTGGCACAAAGAGAGGCCCAGAGTGCTGACAGAGATGCTTAGCTGGCGTTGAACCACTATGGGGCGGAGCCAAACATTTGTAATGGGAGGATCGGGCTGGACTGCCCTCTGACATGACCCTGTCACATGAGCGACAAACCATCACGTAGACAAACAGCTGAGGTTCAGGTAAGGCACCGATTTTACCTGTAACTCTATGTGCATTTTAACGGAACTGTGTTTGATGGTTCATACTAACAGATTCTCCAAGGTGAGGGTGGTATAGCTCCAAGGTGTGTGTGTGTGTGTGTGTGTGACTGCTGGTTTAAGTGGGAAAGTGTCAGCCATAAAATGTCATCAGGATGGTGTGACCAAGTTAAAACAAAACCAAAAAACTTAGTAGAGTTTTTCTGAGGGTGTTTAGCACATGGTATCCAACAGATTTTCTCGAAATGTGCCTGAACAATGTGTTGCCAGCTGCTATTCAGCTTGTTTAAAGGACCTTTGACAGTCCACACAGGAGCCGGGTCAACTTCACATCCAGCTATACTGAAAGCACACATTTTCCAATACCGGTCCACCCCCTTACCATGTTTCATATGTGACTCACGGCACAAGTGTTGGCCAGCAACAACGGCACATCTCTTTGATTAAATATTGGTAAAAGATTATGTTGAAAAGGCATTCGACAAATTGAAACACAATAATCTAGAATGTTTCCACTTATTTTGCTTGACCTAACTGGATGAATAAAAATATATATTTTTTTTAATTCTTAGAAAAATCTGATGGTTTTGTGAGGCTTCATGTACTAAAACAGGGTTTTTGTGTTACTTTCATGCCGTTCAACTCACTTCTAAACAAAGTGTACACTAATTACTGAGCAGGTTTGTGTGGTGTCACACATTGTTTTTCCAGCACATGTAACAATAAAGGGAAAACAGTGTTGGTAAGGTGTGTAGATCAGTCTGGTTGTGTTTGATAAATGAGCCTTCAAGAGTGAAATCATTCAGTGTTATACTGCCCTCTAGTGTCATTAGGTTGCATAATCTAGAATTTCCGCTATAAAAAGGGTGATGGTATAAGTATCTCTATGTATTTGGTGTATATTATAAGAGCCTTAGCAGTAGCACTCGTACACTAATTATTGCACAAGCAGTTGGAACTGTTTTTTGGCTACATTAGTACTCGACCTAGAACCCCTGCAATGTGATACTATGTTTACAGTCCATCAGTGGTAGTTACTGCAACTTTGTACCACCACACAATGGAGTTGAAATGAAACATTCAAGATGTGCTTGGAATGTAGGCTGCTAGCTTCAATTCAGCAAGTTTTCAAAAAACACACATTAACCATTTAGGAATTATGGCCAGTTGCATGCATAGTTTCTCCATTTGCAGACAAACAAAATATAAAGTATATTATTCATACAAATCATCACTTTTGCAGTCAGTTTTCTTGGATACCTGAACATTTCCAAGCCAATCAATATGTCTTGAAGTTCACCTTCATCAATATGGTCTGTGGTATGGTAAATTAGTCTGCAGGAGACAGTTCTCAAAACGTGAGTGACTGTACAAGAAGGTGACGAGGGCGCTCCAAAATTCTTATGACAACTCTGAAGGTGTTACAGCCTTCTGTGGCTGTGACTGGAGAAACTGTGACTAGTTGTACAGTTTCATGGTGGAGTGAAAAAGGAAGGTTTTTCTAAAAATATGTGGAACTTTTATCGTTGTCAAAAAGCGCACAAGACTCCATCCTCTTAGATGTGATTCTTGTATGAAAATACTGTTTGCATTTCTAAATGTTTGATGTAAATGAAGTCTAAGACATACTCAGTAAGTTGGGAATGTTCTGTATCCCAAGAAAACTGTCTGTAAAAGTAATGATTTGTATTCAAAATAATACATTTTGTTCATCCAATTACTTTTGGCCTCTAAAAATGGAGATACTGTGTATACAAATATCTATAATTCCTAAAGGGTTAATGGGATATTTTTGTTAAACTCGTTGAATTAAACCTGAAACTCTGTACTACAAGCACATATTGACTGTATATTGATATACAGTTACCAATATTATAGAGGAATTTATGTATAACCTCGCAAAAAAAGTTAACTTTTTAAGATGCCATCGGAGCCATGGTATCCTGTTTTAATGATATTACAGTAGGTTCTATGGACCTAATAGACAGAGTCAGTAACTGGCCTGTTTCCAAGGAGGAATCAATGTCTGACCACTGACAACTCCACCTCACACCAAAGGCAGGAATTACAGAACCGGTAACAAATAGAAACCCAAGGGGGGCAGTCTGGGATCTTTATCATAACACCCTGGCATCCCTCACGGGGGGTAGACTTGTCAGAGTTAAGACTGCACAACATATATAAACTGAAGTTTCCAGTTTACAGAAGACTGTGTTGAGGGCCTATGAGCTGACTTTGGTAAGAATCCATCATGGTGGACACCAGAGCTAACAGGACTCCAGGAAGCAGTCAGGGCCAAGTGGTGCAGATATAGAGCTCCAACATCTGGAAAAAGATGGGAGCAATATGTTAAGACTAGCAATAGTTACAAAGCAGCCAAAGACTATAGTTAAGAAAGCCAAAAGCCTTTCCTGGAGAGCCTTCTGTGGAGAGGTGGAGGGATGAAGTACCTCCTCCAAACTGTACAGAATCTTAGGAAAGAATCCAGTCAATCACCTGTAGTTTGTTTGTCCACCACAAGGCATTCCAAACACCCAGGTGAATGTCTTAAAGAATCTGCTCCAGGTATACTTCCTGGGGGGCTACTGAGGAACGTCCAGTGGATGAGCCTCCTTGTGTCCCCACTGTGGAAGACTGGACTATAGCGGGTAAGATAGTTAATGAAACTAGAGTGAAATGGGCAATCAGTTTGTTTGGCCCATACAAAATTAGTGGCATTGATAGTATTTTCCCATCTCTTCTACAGAAGGGCTTGGATGTGCTAATCAATATGATAACTAAAATGTATCTGACATGTATATGCAATGGCTGTGTCCCCAAATCGAGGAGACTAACCAGGGCTACCTTTCTACCCAAGCTGGGCAAATCTTCTTAAAAAGAAGTTAAAGCATTTAGACTCATCAATCTCACATCATTCCTTGTGAAATGTTTGGAGAGACTAATTGATAGATATGTTAAAGATAGTGTCCTTAAGAGGTCACCATTCAATGTAAGGCAACATGCATATTAAGCAGGGCTCTCCACGGAGACGGCCCTGAATGATCTTATTATGAGAACTGAGAGAAGCCTTTCTCATTGACACTACAGATTAGGTTATTTTCTCGATATTCAGGGAACATTTGATAACATATTGGTTGATTCAATCAAAGTAGCTCTGCAGTCCAAACATGTGAAGAGTACTGTCACCAGATGGACTGTTGCCATGCTTCAACGTAGCTGGGTAACAGCTTCACTTGGTGACAGTATAGTGACGATGGCAGTGAAACACAGGTGTCCTCGAGGAGGAGTTATCACTCCTTTTGCTGGTTACTTGTTGTGGAGAGCCGTCTTACTGAGTTAAATAATCTCATACTGTACATCCAAGGGTATGCAGATGATGTGGCTATCTTTGAGGTTATGAACTAAATCCAACTAAACATCTCTGGAGAGATCTGAAAATGGCTGTGTACCAATGCTCCCCATCCAACCTGATGGAGCTTGAGGAGTGTTACAAGGAGGAATGGGCAAAATGGCCCAAAAATAGGGGCACCAGGCAAGTGCCATCATATTTAAGAAGACTCAAAGCTGTAATTGCTGCCAAAGGTCTATCAACAAAGTATTAAGCAAATTATGTGAATACTTATGTACATGTGATTACTTAGTATTTTGAATAAATTTGCAAAAAAAAAAATTCACGTTGTCATTATGGAGTTTTGTGAGTTGAATTTTGAGGGAAACAATAAACTTATTCCATTTTGGAATAAGGCTGTAACATCACAATGTGGAAAAAGTGAAGCACTGTGAATACTTGCCGAATGCACTGTATTTGCAAACTTTAACTCTAAGTACATAAATGTTTATTGACATTAATGGCAACTCTGTCATTTTTACAAAGTGAAATGCGCACATCTTTTAAAGTGATGCGCTAATTCTGAAGGTATGAGTGTTAACTGACACATGCACCAAAAGGCATCATGGGAAATGAGTCTCCTCTCATCACTTCCCCCCACTCCATCAAAACACTGCCATCTACTGGATGGGAGTTTGAAATATTATTGAAATATTTGTGAATCTCAAATGCAGTTTTGTCCTCAGAATGTCTCAATAAAAATACATTATTTAATATTAAAAACACATATTCATCGCTTTGCTCACTTATGCAATATTGAGACATTCTGAGTGCTCGCTTTGTAGCACAATGTTTCCCTTGGGGGCAATTCAATTTCAATTCATTACACTTATATAGCACTAAATCACAACAAAGTTGCCTCAAGGCGCTTCACACAAGTAAGGTCTAACCTTACCAACCCCTAGAGCAAGCACACAGGCAACAGTGGTAAGGAAAAACTCCCTCTGATGGTCGCAAGCTTAACAATGGACAGAAACTTAATGTAGCACATGTTCACACCACAGCATCTGCTGTGACTTGTCATAAAAACTTAAAATTACAAAAATAAGCAAGTTTGACAAATAAACATTATAGTCCCACAGATATGGAAATACTGGGATCAGATACAGTGAAGGTGCCTGTGTGTAATCCAGACAATGAGCTGCTGGCAGTGAGTCTTGTCCTTTTTACATGCTATTGTCCTTATTGTTTACATTCCACTCGTGGCAGATGCGTCACGGGCCTGTGACGTCATCAAATCTGTGACAGTGAGGCTACAGATGCTGCATCCCAGTGCTTTCATTGCTATCTCTGGGAATTTTAACCATGTTACCCTTTCAACATCCCTTCCCACTTTCAAGCAGTTTGATGATTGTAAAACAAGAGACAGTAAGACTATAGACCTGCTGTATGCTAATGTCAAGGAAGCATACAGTGCCACAGTCCTCCCTCCGATCGGCAACGCGCACCATAACCTGGTCTGTTTAGATCCAATTTACATCCCTGCAGTTCGGCGGCAACCTGCGATCACGAGAGTGGTACAGAGGTGGTCAGAGGAGGCTGAAGACAGTCTTTGTGGATGTTTTGAGGTGACTGACTGGGGTGTGCTCTGTGATGCACAGGGAGAGGACATCGAAAGCATTGTGGGCTGCATAACGGATTATATCAGCTTCTGTACAGACAATATCATCCTAAACAAGACTGTGCACCATTACCCCAATAACAAACCGTGGGTGACCAAGGACATCAAGGTGACACTGAGCAGAAAGAAGGCTGCATTCGGGAGTGAAGACAGGGAGGAGCTGAAGAAGGTGCAACAAGAACTGAGGAAGATGATCAGAGGGGAAGGACAGTTACAGGTGGAAGCTGGAGAGCAGTCTCCAGAAGAACAACACGTAGGAGGTGTGGAGTGGGATGAGAACCATCATGGTAAGAAGGCCGACCAGATGATGGAAGGAGACATTCATGAGGCCAACGAGCTAAACCTGTTCAACAGGTTTGGAAAAACAATGTTTTTCAACGTTCAATTGCAAGGAATTTAAGGATTCCATCATCTACAGTCCATATTATAATCAAAAGATTGAGAGAATCTGGAGAACTTTCTACATGTAAGCGGCAAAGCCAAAAACCAACACTAAATGCCTGCAAATGACATCATTGTGTAAAGATCTTACTGCGTGGGCTCAGGAACACTTCAGAAAGCCATTTTTAGTTAACACAGTTCATCGCTACATCTACAAGTGCAAGTTAAAGCTCTACCATGCAAAGCAAAAGCCGTACATCAACAACATCCAAAAACGCCAACACCTTCTCTGGACCAGAGCTCATTTGAAATGGTCAGACACAAAGTGGAAAAGTGTGCTGTGGTCTGATGAGTCCACATTTCAAATTGTTTTTGGAAATCATGGACATTGTGTCCTCCAGAAAAAAGAGGAAAAAGACCAACCAGATTGTTACCAGCACAAAGTTCAAAAGCCAGCATCTGTGATGGTATGGGGGTGTGTTAGTGCCCATGACATGGACAACTTACACATCTGTGATGGCACCATCAATGCTGAAAGGTACATCCAGGTTTTGGAGCAACACAAGCTGCCATCCAAGCAACGTCTTTTTCAGGGACGTCCCTGCTTATTTCAGCAAGACAATGCCAAGCCACATTCTGCACGTGTTACAACAGCGTGGCTTCATAATAAGAGTGCAGGTACTAGACTGGCCTGTCTGCAGTTCAGACCTGTCGCCCATTGAAAATGTGTGGCGCATTATGAAGCGCAAAATACGACAACGGAGACCCCGGACTGTTGAACAACTGAAGTCGTACATCAAGCAAGAATGGGAAAGAATTCCACCTACAAAGCTTCAACAATTAGTGTCCTCAGTTCCCAAACACTTATTGAGTGTTGTTGGAAGGAAAGGTGATGTAACACAGTGGTAAACATACCACTGTCCCAGCTTTTTTGAAACATGTTGCAGGCATCCATTTCAAAAGGAGCAAATATTTGCACAAAAACAATAATGTTTGTCAGTCTGAACATTAAATATCTTGTCTTTGTGGTGTATTCAATTAAATACAGGTTGAAGAAGATTTGCAAATCATTGTATTCTGTTTTTATTTACATTTTACACAATGTCTCAACTTCATTGGAATTGGGGTTGTAATAGCCATCGAACTGGGAATGTAGCACCCTGCAGGAGTCATAGTAAAACTTATTTTTCTCTGCACAGTTTGTCATCACTTTTAATAGTAATAGTTGTTGTAGCAGCAGCACTAAAGCCTTTGTCTGTCCACAGGTTATGATTTGGTCAGCATAAAGAAGTTCTTTTGGGAGAGAATGAACATTTGTATTGGGTGAGTAAACTTTGAGATGAAAAATATTTCCAAAATGAAAGAATATTGTCTCTGGCTTTTCAAAGTATGAGCTTGAATGACTACATTTTGGCAGTGATTATTAATTGTAAACACCCGTAAAGTTGAACAAGATTTTCAGTTCACCAACAGTGTGGCATTTAGTAAGTTTTTGGAAATCATTTCAATCCATAAGCCAGCAGCATGAACAATGTCAAAATTACAACTGTAAACTACGTTCAGGCTATTGTCAAAAATGAAGCAATTCAAGATGAGAATTCAAAAACATGTCAATTTTCCTGCTATGACAATAACCAACACTGAGTCAAAATGTGGTGCTTTTCAGGGTTTTCTCTGCCATTGTGTCGGCCAGTGGACCTGGCACACATCAAGCTTTGATAGTGTACATATTGTACCTTGAGTCTGTCATGACCTGCTGTAAACAGATCTACTGTGCTGCCTTTTTACGCAGGTTCTAAATGAAATACAGATATATACTGCTGATAAATCCTTACCTTACTGATAACACTCACCTGTGGCCAGATTCCATTGGACCAAAGAATTTGTCAAAGGTGGATATGCATGATTCCATTGTTAAAACCAGTTATAAGTGCAGCCAAAAACCAAAACAAGCTTGCACAGCAACTTCCTAGATGCACACATGAAGGTGTCCACAGAGCATTGGAGTGGCCACAGAGAAAACAAAACAAAAAAAGGATTGTGTCCAAAATCTTATTGTGTGTGCATGAAATATAATTCATTCCCACAGCCTGATTAAGTTGTGCATGTCATGGACCAGGCTAAAGACCCCCTCATAGTGAATGCCAGCAGCAATTGATGATATTAATGCAGGAATAAAAGCATTTCCAGACGGTGTTGTTCAAAACAAGGGTGTCTTATGTGGACAACAGTTTTCAGCTGATGATGATGAATCCAGCTGAAAGGATGCAACAGCTCAGATTGAAAAACGTTATATTTACTCATTGTACCACTTTGCAAACTTTAATATCTGCTGCTACGTTGTTTAGCTCCTTGCATCGGTTATGTGCATACTCCGCATCTTCTTCTCCATTTTTTTGTTGAAGCGTTACAGCCCCGCATACAGGTCTGGCATTTGTACTACAGCATATTAATGTGGTTCAAGCATTTTCGTGTGGACAGATATTTCTTGAAATGGTGCCATGGTTACGAAAGTTTTTAATAACAACAAAGAAAAAGATCATATTTGGAACGTTTTGTGTCCATGAGGACACGTCATCAGTCAACAATGGTAAGCTTGGGGGGGAATACCTTAAAATGAAGTGAGGATGAAATGAATAACTGAATAAACAATTTCTGCTCAACAGTACACAAGCAGGACCTGTGACTGTATGTACAGTGCATCCAGAAAGTATTCACGGTGCTTCGCTTTTTCCACATTTTATCTTACAGCATTATTCCCAAATGGAGTAAATTTTTTTTTTTTTTTTTTTTTTTTTTTTTTTTTTTTTTTTTTTTGCCTCAAAATTCTACTCACAACAACCCCTTACTGACAGGATGAATTTTTTTTTTTTTTTAATTTTTGCAAATTTATTAAACTAAGAAATCTCACGTACATAAGTATTCACACCCTTTGTTCAATACTTTGTTGATGCACATTTGGCAGAAATTACAGCCTCAAGTCTTCTGGAATATGATGCCATGAGCTTGGTGCACCTATCTTTAGACAGTTTTGTCCATTCCTCTTTGCAGCACCTTTCAAGCTCCATCAGGTTGGATGGGGAGCATCAGTGCACAGCCAAGAGATGTTCAATCTGATTCAGGTCTGGACTCTGGCTGGGCCACTCAAGGACATTCACAGAGTTGTCCTGAAGCCACTCCTTTGATATCTTGCCTGATATCCATCACCCCAGTCTGAGGTCGAGAGCACTCTGGTGCAGGTTTTCATCTGGGATGTCTCTGTACATTGCTGCATTCATATTTCCCTTAATAATGACAAGTATCCCAATTCCTGTTGCTGAAAAACATCCCACAGCATGATGGGATGGTGCCTGGTTTCCTCCCAACATGACACCTGACAGTCACGCCAAAGACTTCAATTTTTGTCTCAGACCAGAGAATTATGTTTCTCAGTATCTGAGAGTCCTTCAGGTGCCTTTTGGCAAACTCCAGGTGGGCTGCCATGTGTAAGGAAAGTGAATGCACGGACCCACGTTAGGGGGCATAAATGAACGGTCAATAGGAATATGAATAAATAACAATTTATTATGCAATGTGCAAACACAGGTCAAATATGCTTAGTCCAATTCACAACAAAAAGGTGACACGTGGGCAGGCCCAAGGGTAGGAGACGCCTATCCAGAGAAGAGCCGGAACCCACGAAGCCCCACCGCCAACCGGAGGCCTGCAATACACCAGAGCTGCCAAGACCCGACCTCCCCAGGTGGCCACCATCCGAGGCTGTTGGACCGGTACTGCTGGCAGGAGCAAAAACAGGTTAGGGTGGGTGAGTGTTCAACCAGAAAACAGTCAGCAACTCAGTTATCCTCTTGGAGGAATAAATCCAGATACTCCCAGAGTGCAGAGGAAAAACTGGAGGACGTGCAGTGTCAAAGGTTATACGCAGTAAGTCAGAAGTGAGGAGTGGAGACGCCAACTCCTCCAAACTTCCCAAACCTAGCTACAAGCTGCAAGTATAAGTCACAACTGCGAAGACTTAAGTACAATGAATGTGTGTGCGTACAGCACAAAACGGTTGAGTACGTTTACTTGTAAGGTCAGCTGATAACTCGGCAGAGTTATGGTGTACTTCCCAGGCTTTTATGGTGTAGATGATGATGATGATGATGAGTGACAGCTGAAGACAGCCTAACGGGGCGCACCTGGTAGTGCCAACAGGTCCGTGCGCCCTCTGCAGGGCATAAAGGTGTCAGCATGGCAGGGCGCCATCTGGTGGTGGGCCAGCAGTACCTCCTCTTCGGCGGCCCACACAACACCATGTGTCTTTTACCACGGAGGGACTTCCGTCTGTCTACTCTACCATATAGGCCTGATTGATGGATTGCTGCAGAGATGGTTGTCCTTGTGGAAGGCTCTCCTCTCTCCTCAGAGGAATGCTGGGGCTCTGACAGCATGACCATTGGGCTTTTGGTCACATTTCTGACTAAGGCCTTTCTCCATGAATGCTCAGTTTAGACGGGTGGCCAGTAAGCCACGTAGTAAAAGTCGCGGTGCATCCAAACTTCTTCCATTTTCAGATGAGGGAGGCCATTGTGCTAACTGAGATGTTCATAGCAGTAGAAATGTTTCTGTACCCTTCCTCAGATTTGTGCCATGAGACAATCCTGTCTCAGAGGTCTACAGACAATTCCTTTGACTTCATGCTTGGTTTGCGCTCTGACATGCACCATCAACTGTGGGACCTTATATGTAGACAGGTGTGTTTCTTTCCAAATCATCACCAATCAACTGAATTGACCCCAGGTGGACTCCAATTAAGCTGTAGAAACATCTCAAGGATGATCTGAAGAAACAGGATGCACCTAAGCTCAATTTTGAGCTGCATGGCAAAGGCTGTGAATACTTATGCACATGTGATTTCTTAGTTGCTTGTTTGTTTGTTTTTTTAAATAAAAAAAACTTTTTTCTTGTTGTCATTATGGGGAATTGTGTGTAGAATTTTGAGGGGAAAAAAATGAATTTCATCCATTTTGGAATAAGGCTGTAGCCTAACAAAATGTGGGAAAAGTGAAGTGCTGTGAATACTTTCTGGATGCATTGTATGTGACAAATGCTTAAATAACTTTGGCATTTTATGCTGCCTTTGGAAAATGTGAGGTGCACACTCACATGCATCTTCTCTCTGAGCAAACAAAATTTATTCTCTACACTATAAATGTCTTTCTGTGTTTATTATTATCCACATTAACACTCAGTATTAGCTTCTCTCATACAGAGTATTTGTATCTCAAGTCTCTGTGCATGCTTGGCAATGTGGCACAGTGAAGACAACTTATCATGTTCTCATTAACTAATAATTAAATGTGACAAATAATTAGATTTTTTGTGTGCACAGCAGCACTTTGAATGCTGAACATAATGTGACCTTGTTACATGTTTATTCCTCTCTCATAATGGAGCTCTGCATTGGCCACACTTGGGACAACCTGTGCAGCACTGTGCTGCTCCTGCATCTCCTTCACTGCAAAGATAGAGGTGCACATGCAATGTATACGCTGTGTACTGCATTTCTTATGTAATAAGCATCTGTATTACATTGATACAGGACTGCGTTACATTGATAAGGCATGATTGAATTGTACCATTATGTAGTTTCTGGAAGGCTTGATGCACGATCCTGATTGTTGATTATTTACTTTTCATACTGTTAACTGTTTAGACCAAGAAATGTCCATGTTCATACAGATGAGTTGTCTTTCTACACAGAGAGGAGGGTCAGTGTGTTGAGATGGCAATGGTTTGCCTGACTGACTTTGAGGAGTACGCTAAAGAGCACCTCTCAAAGGCCACCTGGGATTATTATGCAGCCGGAGCAGATGAATGTTGCACCAGAGATGACAATCTACAGGCATACAAACGGTACTGTAAGAGCAAACTTCATGCACACACCAAAAGACATGATGAAAACACGATTTCAGTATCCTGGTAAATGGGCATGAGACGAAACTGCATCTTAGATCGTTGGCAGTTTTAGAGACTGTACATTATTCCTTTTTGTGGGGTTCGACACACGAGACAAAAAGGTCTCTTGTCACTGTACTTGGGGACTAACTGTGTTGCTGACTTCCTTTACATGATGGTACATGTTCATCTCATGATACAAAACTGCCAGAGAGCACCAAGACTCCTGTCGAGATTTTGGTCATCGGATACGTTACATTTTGGTCAGGTGACTCTAGTTCCCGGTATACTGAAGGAGTGGCAGTTGTTATTGCAGACCGGATGATGAGGCTCCATGAATTTGGCCACAGAAGACCAGACACTGGTAGATAAGTTGGCAGCATCCTCAAGCACCACCCCCTGGGTTCAAGGTCATCATACCAAAAGAAATGGTGCCACTGGTGCCAGTCACGCACCAATTCCAGCAGTACAGGCTTGGGGGGTGGCGGAAGCAGTGGGGGGGGGGGGTGATCCTTGCTCCAACAACCTTACAGCACATCATACCCAACTATTCCCCACTCCTGGAGGTAACAGGTCAAAAACAAGGAGATCGCATAACACCTTGTTGAGAGTTAAAAACTAGGGATAGACCAATAATCAGTTGGGCAGATAATCGGCATCGGCCGCTAATCCCACTGGGTGCTCTGTAGGGATAGACCGATAATCATTTGGGCTGATAATGGCCTGTGCCGATAACTGGCCTGGCAGATAATCAGCAAATTATCAGCCGAGCTGATTATCTGTCCATCCCTATTAAAAACCCAAACCGGAGACAGCAGTCCCCAGGTGACCCCATCCCTCTGGTCATGGGTACAAATAGAGCCTCACCCCCTGTAGCCAATTACCAGGCCTCCCCGAGCCTACACCATCCATCTCACACCCCTTTACATGAAATATATGGAAAGGGTAATATGAATCTTGTAAACAGTGAGGATTTGGCTGAGCTGTGAGGGCTTTTTAGGTCATGTTTAAATCATTGTAATATGACATTACATATCCATGAGAAAGCAGCATCTCAAATCAAACATAAAAGCAGTAGGACAAAGTTATATGGACTTATTTGTGTTGATGATGACTATCAGGCAACCATGTATTTGTTTAACACATTACTGATGGTGCCTGTGTGGAAAGATGTTTTTTCTCGTGGGACACAGATGCAGGGTCATGAATTTTCAATCTTGGAAGAACCTCCTCTGTCTGCTCATGCATTCCTCTCAGGGTTCCTCATGTCTCCAGATTGATAGACTGCTTTCCATTTATATTATAGTTTAGCACATAAATATTTCTACTAAAACAGGCCTGTTACTAGGTCTTCATCTGCTGGTGTGTATTGGAGTGAGGTTAGAAATGTTCCCCAGTAAGATAATATGTTGAGCTCTGTCTTGGAAAGATGATTTCACATCACTTCTTTCAAAAAACAGTTATAATTCAATTAGAGATGGAAGGACATCGTGCTTGGTTTCGTGAGATGTTGTTGCAGGAAACTTGGCCTTACAGTCACCTGATGACAAAGCCTTTCAGGTTGGGTTTAGAGTTATTCCCTGCAGTGATAACAGCATTGGACTTGCATGACAGACATGTAGACAACTGAGTGAGTTAGACCATCCCAGCCAGACTGTGTACACAATAACTTTTAACTCATCAAATCACATAATGAAAATGAAGTTATTAGTTTTTTAACTTTAACGCACCAGAATAATCCCAAAGCATCTTTGTTTCATTTACAGTATGTAACAGTGCTGCAACCTCTGGCCAGCCAATATGAAGCCACCTGGAAAGAGGAAACAGTTGGAGTTCCTTGACTGGGTGCTTGAGGCTGGCTCCGGAAAGGAGCAAATTACCATAGAAGTCCATGTTAAAATGGCCAATAAGCATGCTTACAGCCTGGTCCAAAAACTGTTTTGGTGTCTAGCTAGTTTCCACCTCTAAGACAACTGTATGAGGGTGCTGGGCGATATGACCTAAAATTCATATCACGGTATAAATTGAATCCCTTCACAGTAATGGTATATATCACAATAAGCTTCTCTGCTATCGCAATTTAAACTTAAGTGTAAAATGGGTCCCTTGGTAAAGATAAACTGATAAAAATAAATTGATAAAATATGACAACAAAAAAGGATAGAATGTAATTTGAGAACATTTATTGTGCAGATCTCAAAACTACAGCTACAATTTGCCAGAAGGTACATCTAAGATACAAGCCTAAATTTGATGTTTTTAGTGAAAAAATAAAATAAATTTATTTATTGTTGGGTCAGTGGCTGAAGTTTCATCTCTTAAACACTCGATGGCACACCTGTTCTGAATACATGAACCGTTTTCAGGATGGTCACTGGCACTTTTCCTCATTTACAAAACTCAACACGAAACCACCAAAAAATTAGTAAACATACTTAATTTACTCATATTTGAAGTCAATCTGGGTAAATCGTCGTTGTCTGGCTGATTTTGTCTTTCTAATCCGGTTAAAAAATCCTTGCGTTATTTAATGTGCTGCTTTCACAAATTTTTGATTCAGGTCACGACGGTGCCTCTGCACAGAGCGTCCACTGAAATAAATAAACGACTTTGCAAATATCAGTGACAGAACTGCTAAGTGAGGAAGACACTCAGGCGTCTCACAAACTCACATGAACACTGTCATCATAGTGAGAGACATGCCTCAGCTCAGCCACAGCTTTTCCTTGATTGAAAAACTCAGCGGGCGTTATCGCGATTAGTCGGTGAGTCCAAATCTCTACTGTCGGCCAAAATTATACTGTGTAACGGTTAAACCGGATATACTTCACAGCTCTAAATTCATGCATAATTATGGGCGTGGTCACACTAAGTGACAGCTAGTGTGCTGCCACAGGCAGTGGCGCTCAGAGTCCCATTCAGACAGAGACTACTAACTCTAACAGCTGTGGAGGACTGTGTTTGTCCTTTCTGTGCATTTTATTACAAATATCTGTAATAAAATGGCTTGTTGTGTGGATAATTGTCTTAACAGATCATGTAAGACCGTTGTGCTTCAGAAGAGCTTGATGATTTTATTCTGTTAATCCTTGATTACTAGGAAAATAGGCGGGATATAATTTTTAATGCCCACACCAAAGCCTCATGTTACGAGAGCCGTGGTCCAATCTCCAAAAATATGATTTATTAAACACCTGAACTAAGCTTAGCTTGTTTGATAACTCGAAAATGGGGGTCTGTTTTGGCTTCATTTCTCTCTCCAAGATTATGCAGGGTCTCACCCACGCTCAATCTCTTTATCCATTCATGGGTTAGTCATGACCTAGGCAGAGTAAGCGACACCCAGCGCAGCAATCTTTGGGCTTCCAAACAGGTCCTCAGGGTCTCTATAGAAAACCTATGGAAGATGTCACAGAGTGTGTATCAAGTATTTATACAGACTATGGTAACATCCCATAGATGTGTTTGTTCAGCTCTTCACATGAACATAAGTTCACAAGCAAATTTAAGGTAACATGGAGAAACATAATACCCAACAGATGACAAATGACATGACAAATATACAACCGAATAGAAAATATAACCAGAATTGAATACGTCATGTCACAGATGGGGGATGGGTTTAGACCCCAATGCAGAGATAACACCAGCAAGTTCAGAAACACAGTATTTGTTGGCTCATGCGGGCAGAGGTCAAAGTTTGGTACACAGGAGAGCAGTTCTAAACTGGCAACAGTGTCCGTGAGGGTATTAGCAGGTGAGAGGTCAGGGAGGCAGAGAATAGACCAAGAACACAAACAATCACAAACAAATTGTCCAAAAGTGCAGGAAAAATCTAAATGATCACTGGGAAACTAGGTTCAGCAACGATAAGTCATACATGGGAAACCACTGGAAACGAGGGCAAGAAAGAAGGCAAAGTCACACAACAATCAGGCGACACATGGGAGGATCTCAAGGGTGTAAATACACACTGAGGCCAGAGGACAAGGACAGACACAGACATGAAAACCCACAGAGACCCCAAACAAATATTATATTATTCCCTTTGATCGGTAGAGAGTCAGACTCAGAGAGTCAGTCTCAGATGTGCTGGTGTCACGCTCTGTTCGGTCACCGGTCTTCTATTATGAATTATTGGTGAATTTATGTGGAAATGATCTGTCGCTGAGAGAGATGACTGGAGTGCAGTTTTAGGCAGAAACAGGGCAATAATTAGTGAATCGCTGCTGATGCTCCGACATGACGCATGCGCAGTGAAGGCAGGGGACTGCTCAGAAGGGGGGAGTGCTGAGGCCCTCACACCAGGAACCTTCCGCAATAAACCCAAGTGCACTAGCTACCACCCCCTTGATAATTTCTAATGATAATTATTAATATAATAAATATTTCTAAAGGTCTTTCCCAGGAATCAAAGTACTAAACAAAACAAACTCCAACAATAAAAGAAAAATGGCAGTAATACAAAGTACAAAAACACAATGCACAAAAATCGCAAATTAAAGTTCTGATGAAACAGAAAAAAGGTGCAATTCATATTTTAGTGCGACTTATACTCCCCAAAACAGTGTTATTAGCAGTAGTAGTAGAATTTCTTTTCTGGGTTTGTTTTTGTCTGTTTGAGTAATATTGGAAGAAAATCCAGAGATGCACAGTATACACTCCTCTGATGATCAATTCTGTTTTTAACTTACCTTTTCTACATTTAAAGCAATGTTTTACATTTTCTTCCTGAACTCTAAATCATTACACACTCTTTATCTTACTCAGGATTCGTCTCCGACCTCGATTTCTACGGGATGTGTCGCTGAGTGACATACGGACCACCATACAGGGGACAGAAATTAGCTTTCCAGTTGGTATAGCTCCTACGGCTTTTCACCGCCTGGCCTGCCATGATGGAGAGGTGGCCACAGCTCGTGGTAACAACCTTTTGTAATGCGTTTGAGTGTGAACGTGTGTGCCAGTGAGTGGACGGAAGCATGTAATAATAATACATTTCAAAAAGGTTCCATGTTGACACCAAGTGGAGTTAGTTCTCAGCTATGCCACCACTTGTGACGTCTTGTCACATAGTATACAAATAATGAATGTTTGAGTTCAATGGTACGAATATTTCATGAGGTGAAAGCTTTCACCGAATTAAATATTCGTTCCATTGAAAGAATGTTAAAAATATTCATTATTTGTTTCATATAACGGCTAAAATAGATTCTTTATCATTTGATATTTTATTAATTTATAAACAACAGAAAAGGGACTTACATTTTGGTGTTCCACTGTAACGTGTATTCCAGTGATGCTGTGCACTGACTTCGGACTTACATTAAAAAAAGACTTTGTGTAGTTCTTCAGTCCAGCCAAAAATCACATCAGCGTTTCATGTGAACAGGTCTTCATGCTTCCATATGGCTTACAGCAGAGTGGATTTTGTGTGTGTGTGTGTGTGTGTGTGTGTGTGTGTGTGTGTGTGTGTGTGTGTGTGTGTGTGGCAGCATCAGTTAGCTCAATCAAATCATCGTGCCGTTGTCCCCCGTGTGCGCACACCCACACATGCAACCTGGTCATGCATGTACTGGCAAAAAAGACTGTGTATGTCCTCAGTGCAGCAAAAAAAAAAAGAAATGAGTCCAGCTTTTCTCTCTTCCTGCTAACAGCCTCCAGGCAGCACAGTGGATTTGTTTTGTGTGTGTGTGCGTGCGCACGCACATGTGGGCGCATGTGCGTGTGTGGGCGTGCACGCGTGCGCAATCGTAAAGTAATAACGGCACCATCATTTTGGGGGCTCCATAACACCGAGATGAATAGGGCCTCCACATTATATGAATAATATGTATCAGCTTCTGACAGGGTAGCTGGAGCAAACTGGTGTGGAAGGCGTGTGCTTTCCTACTTCAGTCAAAAGATTTGAATCATTATGAATAGAATCAGCATTACAGCATTTTTTTGGGGGGGGGGGGGGGGGGGGTTCTACCCAAAAAAAAATTCTGAATAATTGAGAACCAAATAAAATACTGGTTAATACATTCCATGAAATCCTATGTGGCATAACACTGTGAATATTTTGGACATTATAAAACTGTCCACTGATAAAAGCTGTACTTTACACTTAGGGCGCTTAAGCTGCATGCAGTATTTGTTCCTTACCAGGCCGCACACACCATGCATCTTTGTTATTTTCACAGACAGCTGTGTTATTATTTCAGATGGCTTTGATTCCCATTTTGTCAGTGTCTCTTGAAATAATGCCCACTTGAATGTGGATTGGGCTGCTTGGTTGTTTTGATGCCAGGCTACAGTGTAATCAAAAATTTAAAAATACAGTGCAGATTGTGTTACTTGTGAGGTGAGAGGTGGGTGATTTCTTTGCAGTGGTGTGAAAATGACCAGACCGGCCAGTGGAGTTGCTGCAGTCACTAAACCGCCTCTAGAAATATACATCCATAAGACATGCAGCACTCTTTCAATTTCAGTTTATTTTAATTTATATAGTGCCAAATCACAACAAGTAAGGTCTAACCTTACTAACCCCCAGAGCAACAGTGGTAAGGAAAAACTCCCTCTGAGGAAGAAACCTCAAGCAGACCAGACTCAAAGTAGGGAGGGGTGTTATTTCAAAAAATTTGGAAATCTGTAAATGTTTGCATGGAATATTTAAATATACATGGAATAACTCATAGCAGGATAAATTTTGTGTAATTTTGTTCCAAAAACCCATATGGACGGAGCCAGTGAAGTTATCGGGTTCAAAAATTGCCAAAAATATCAACGAAAATGTCATATCTTGAGAACCGCTGCACCTAGAGACTTTAAATTTGGTTCCAAATGTTGCTTGACCCCAAGTTTATATTCATCTTCTATAGTAACAATAAGCCTATGTGGTGTTTTGTAAGAGTAATTGACAAAAAAAACCTAATTTCAGTACATATGATCAATTGTAACAAACAAAATCTATGTAGTTTTTATTTCAGGAACATAGGTTGAGTATAATCATCACATGTAAAGAATGACATGGCCACAATGAACTAATTATAAGCAACAGAGTGGTTTTCTACATCAACAGCACATATACGACACACGCGTTAACTTGAAATTTTCAAACGCTCCATCCATATGGGTTTTTGGAACCAAATGACCCAAAATTTATCCAGCTATGGTTTATTCCATGTATATTTCCATATCCCATGCAAACATTTATAGATTCTCAAATTTTTTGAAATAACACCCCTCCCTACTCAAAGGGGCGACCCTCTGCTTGGTCCATGCTACAGACACAAATTACAACACAATTCATAAAATGAACATACAGGAAATGTTGCCAGTGCACAGGACGGTTTTTGGAGCAGATACCACACCCATCTCTGGATGGAGCGGCACCTCAAACAGAGAGAAAAGAAAAAAAGCAGAATCAAGCATCAGAAAGACAACAAATACAGTGTAATTTGTCAGCATTAAGCAACAAGAAAAACAGAAGAAAGCTGCTGCTGTGATGAATCCAGCTTGATTTCCTTATTTTTGAAATCGGGAAGGCAACTGATGCCAGAAATCAGCAATGGGAGACCATCCTTAGACAAATTTTCATCCACATTGTCCGTCCCAGTACAGGTTCATGCATCTTTAGCAGAACCAACATTTTGCACATTGCTGTCATACCATATTGCATTGGACTTAAAGGCATTCTGATGATTCTGCTACTATAAATTTGATTGTGTCAAACACAAGTTTTCATGTTCTGTTGCACACAGCTGCCGAGGCATTCAACACCTGCTACATTACCAGCACTTACTCCACCTGCTCAGTAGAGGAGATTGTGGCAGCTGCACCTAATGGCTACCGCTGGTTCCAGCTGTACGTCTACCGGGACCGGAAAGTGTCTGAACAAATCGTGCACCGTGTAGAAGCCCTTGGATACAAGGCTCTGGTCCTAACTGTTGACGTCCCCTACACTGGAAAGCGGCGTGATGATATCCGCAATCAGTTCAAGCTTCCGCCTCACCTCAGGGTCAAAAACTTTGATGGAGTGTTCCAGGTAACACACACACACTCAACTTCAACCGCTTATCAAAGATCACGTCGCGGAGGGATGGAGCCTATCCCAGCAGTCATAGGGCGTGAGGCATGGTACACCCTGGAAACATATCTACGGTCAGTTTAAAGTTTCCAGGTCACCTAAGCTGCATGTCTTTGGATGTGGGAGGAAGCCGGAGCACCCGGAGAGAACCCACACAAACATGGGGAGAACATGCAAATGCCACACAAAAAGGCCACAGGTGGGAATCGATCCCATGACCTACTTGCTGTGAAGCAACAGTACTAACCACTAAGTCACCGTGCTGCCTTGGTTGTGGTTGTACTTATATAATAGAATTTTATATTATATAATTCTTTGTCATAAACATTTGTTAATGCAGTTTTAGGGATCATTGTCAATTTCTATGTATATGCAGTATATCCACAGATGTATTGGTATCTGATTTTTTTTTTTTTTTTTATTGCCTAATATCGGTATTGTATTGGCTGCCCAAAAAATCCCATATTGGTCAAAGTCTAGTTGTAATATAGTGTATTGAATGTGGTAGTTAATACTGTATATGTGTAGACATTATCAGCAGAAGTACTCATACTAGCAGCAGCATATAAAGAACACTGTTGGTATTACAAGCAACCATCTGTGATCAAATCATAAAAAAGTGTCTTTACTGGAATTGTACCACATGCACCATAAGCAGAATACTGCAGGCCCAGAGGAGTATGGGATACCAGCTAACACCTTGGACCCTTCCATCAGCTGGAAAGATCTGCACTGGCTGCAGTCCATCACACGCCTGCCAATCATCATCAAGGGTATCCTAACCAAGGAGGACGCAGAGCTGGCAGTGGAGCATGGTGTCCAGGGTATCATTGTGTCCAACCACGGAGGGAGGCAGCTGGATGGAAGCCCGGCATCGGTAAGGACACTGAAACAATGCTTGCAATCACAGAAGAAATACACGTTAACAAAGCACAATTGCTGATTATTGTTTGACTATATTAGTGATAGTGATTTTGCCCTAATAACACTAGATTGAGTTAAAGCAGCGACATTTTTCCAGCAGCATCATTATCTGCCTAACCGCTTCAAAACCTCAACGACAGGAAGGCTTGACAGTGTGTGAAGTCTCATTTTAAAACAGGGGCCATTGATTTGTTAATGTGGTTTGATGGATGTTAATAAAACCAAAACCAAAGCAAATTTGTTTTTATTTTTGCACAGAACTAAAACTTTTTATGTGTAAGAATAAAATAAGGCCTTGTAAAGTATTTGTAGCTAAAATCAACTATGCAAACATAATCCACTATTACATTCCATCCATCCATTTTCTATACCTGCTTACTCCAATTAAGGGTCATGGGGGGGCTGGAGCCTATCCCAGCAGTCATAGGGTAATAGGCTGGGTACACCCTGGTCAGGATGCCAGTCTATCGCAGGTCCACATACAGACAAACACATTCACACCCGTATGCACACCTACAGTCAATTTAAAGTTCCCAATTCACCTCTCCTAGATGTTTTTGGAAGTGGAAGGAAGGAGGGAACCCACGCTAACCCAGGGAGAACATGCAAACTCCACACAGAATGGACACAATGGCAAGCGATCCAACAGCTTTCTTGATGTGAGGCAACAGTGTTAACCACTAAGCCACAGTGCCACCGTGTGGATAATTATTATGCATCTAAATGAAAAACTAACATGTTCCCATCTTATTCTTTTTCATTTATAAGTGTAACTATAACAAATAAAAATCTCAATCTTAACAAATGGACACTTCTGACACTCTTTTAGTAACAAATGTAGCTGCCCGCACTGTGAATCTCACATTTAAGAAGGACCCATAAGTTCTGACTTTGTGTGAAATGAGCATTTACATATACAGTACTTAGTGTCCAACTGAGTGCCACGTGCAAGCAGCATACCTCATCTGGATCTCAGACTCGTGACCGAAGGCAACATCTTTGCTGCTAAGTGTCTTTGAGGATCCTTGGGAACTGGTAAAATTGTAGTTTATCAAAGCAATGGTTGCTTAGGGTGGCACAATGAAGCATAGTCCTTGCATTTTGAGGGACCATCAGCTGTGACATTTTTGCCATGTGGTGCATTTCTCTGGACATGATCTACTGGACATGTGTGTCAGTGTTGAGAAACCCAGCAATGGGAAAAGATCAACAGAATGTCCACGTATCACCTGGCTGTCACAGATGCTTGATAGCATGAGAGACGACTAATTGTCTGCCTGGATGTTTCCCATGAAGGACACAAACAGTTATGTAGTGTGGTTTACACACTGACACATGGCGCCAGTGCTTGATCTCATATCTCACCTAACCTGCTGGTTTCACTCTGTCATTTTATTTGCATACTTTATATTATGGACCTTTGCAAAATGCTTTCCTCCAAGAAGCCAAAGTTTGAAGAACCCGAGAAGACTGTTGACTTAATGTTAAAATTGAGGTGAAATGCTGTTTATTCTGTATGAAAATGACTCTGGAAACACATCTTCACTGAACAAATATTGTTCCTATACTGTTCATCCAATGTAAGTGTTCTTCTTTTGTTTACAGATTGACGCACTGTCAGAAATCGTTGACACAGTGCAGGGCAGGGTTGAGATCTATCTGGATGGAGGAATCAGGACAGGAAATGATGTATTAAAGGCCCTGGCTTTGGGAGCTAAATGTGTGTTCATTGGCCGGCCAGCAGTATGGGGCCTTGCATACAAGGTAAAAAAAAAAAAAACATGGTGGCCACTGTGTGATATTATGTGTTCATGCCACAAAATTATAAATATGAATTGATAACCCTCCAAGAATTGGGCTTTTGAAAATAATTCAAATTCAAGAAAATTTTATTTACTCAAATGAACTTACAAAAAAAGGGGGAAATAAGATGGTTTCAAAATGCATTTGCAATGAAAAGGTAATGAAGAGTAAATAGGTAACAAATATTAACCATCTATGTGTACTAGAAATACTTTCCTTTGAAGTTGCTTGCAATAGTAATTATTCCCCAAGTTTCAATGTGTATCCATCCATTTATCCAAAAATTAAAACAGTTTTTAAATTTGTACCAATTAAGCAAGGGCAAGGACATCATTAACAGTTAAGTCGCTGACTGTGCCAATCACTTTTGCTAACTGTCATATGAGAGAATTTTTTTTTTTTTTTTGAGAAAAGGTGCATGCAAATACATTTTTTAAACAATTGCTTAGTATACTTCATAATGCAGTTGTCTCTTTTAACATTATTGTGCTACCAATATGTACAGTAGTGTTCAGAATAATAGTAGTGCTATGTGACTAAAAAGATTAATCCAGGTTTTGAGTATATTTCTTATTGTTAGATGGGAAACAAGGTACCAGTAGATTCAGTAGATTCTCACAAATCCAACAAGACCAAGCATTCATGATATGCACACTCTTAAGGCTATGAAATTGGGCTATTAGTAAAAAAAAGTAGAAAAGGGGGTGTTCACAATAATAGTAGTGTGTCATTCAGTCAGTGAGTTTGTCAGTTTTGTGGAACAAACAGGTGTGAATCAGGTGTCCCCTATTTAAGGATGAAGCCAGCACCTGTTGAACATGCTTTTCTCTTTGAAAGCCTGAGGAAAATGGGACGTTCAAGACATTGTTCAGAAGAACAGCATAGTTTGATTACAAAGTTGATTGGAGAGGGGAAAACTTATACACAGGTGCAAAAAATTATAGGCTGTTCATCTACAATGATCTCCAATGCTTTAAAATGGACAAAAAAAAAAACAGAGACACATGGAAGAAAACAGAAAACAACCATCAAAATGGATAGAAGAATAACCAGAATGGCAAAGGCTCACCCATTGATCAGCTCATGATCAAAGACAGTCTGGAGTTACCTGTAAGTGCTGCGACAGTTAGAAGACGCCTGTGTGAAGCTAATGTATTTGCAAGAATCCCCCGCAAAGTCCCTCTGTTAAATAAAAGATATGTGCAGAAGAGGTTACAATTTGCCAAAGAACACATCAACTGGCCTAAAGAGAAATGGAGGAATATTTTGTTCTTTTTGGGTCCAAGTGCCGCAGACAGTTTGTGAGACGACCCCCAAACTCTGAATTCAAGCCACAGTTCACAGTGAACACAGTGAAGCATGGTGGTGTAAGCATCATGATATGGGCATGTTTCTCCTACTATGGTGTTGGGCCTATATATCGCATACCAGGTATCATGGATCAGTTTGGATATGTCAAAATATTGACGAGGTCATGTTGCCTTATGCTGAAGAGGACATGCCCTTGAAATGGGTGTTTCAACAAGACAATGACCCCAAGCACACTAGTAAATGAGCAAAATCTTGGTTCCAAACCAACAAAATTAATGTCTTGTAGATGTGAAAAAATCATGAAAAACTGTGGTTATACAACTAAATGCTAGTTTAGTGATTCACAGGATTGCTAAAAAAGCAGTTTGAACATAATAGTTTTGAGTTTGTAGAGTCAACAGCAGATGCTACTATTATTGTGAATACCCCCTTTTCTACTTTTTTTTTTTACTAATAGCCCAATTTCATACCCTTAAGAGTGTGCATATCATGAATGCTTGGTCTTGTTGGATTTGTGAGAATCTACTGAATCTACTGGTACCTTGTTTCCCATGTAACAATAAGAAATATACTCAGAACCTGGATTAATCTTTTTTGTCACATAGCACTACTATTATTCTGAATACTACTGTAGACCTGGATTTGTTTCCCAGTTGCACTACCTGTGTGTGCTTAATTTGTATTGTCACAGTCTCCCTCAACTGCAAATGTGTGCCCCACTTGAATAGGGAAGTAACCTGCGAAGGACTAGAATCCCATCTAGGGGGAGTCATGCTTTCATCCACTTCATGCAAGAGAATCCATCTACCAATGGACCTCAGCGCCTATATAGACTTTCTCTATTACTGGCCATATTTCTTTAGAGGTTCTGTCCCGTTAATAAACTGATGACAAAAAGTACATCATTACAGTTCTTTTACCTGCAAGTGAGCTGCCGTCTTGATTCTCATGGAATACATTTTGAAAGTAATTTTACAAAAAGGAATTTAGGCAAAATAAGCAGTCTTCAAATATGAGTAGAGCATTCAGAGAGGCTCAACTGAGAACAATTTTTTATATTAACATGGCTGAACCTGACCATAGCTTTTTAATATATCCCAACTAGGCCTGTCAAATGTGACAATAAATTGTTTATGCAAATTCCCTTTCATGCCACTAGTTTACCAGGAGATGTTTTGATTGATCTGTATTGGATTCATTAAACCCAAGTCATCTAACTCACTCCAGAAATTTTTTCCTTCATCTCACAACCCATGTGTGGGGCATATGCAATACCTCTGATGCAACTGGCCTTACTTTCTTTCCACTTAGTTTCTTGTACACACAAAATGTCTACCTTTCTCTTCTCCATCATATCAACCAACTCTCTTGCCAGTATTGAATGTTCTGGCTCTCACTTCAACACTTCTAACGTTGCGTGTCTCCTGCTGTCTCTGGACACGTTCTCCTCCTGATCTTCAACTTCATCCAACAGTAGCCTAATTTCTGCCAGCACCCTATTGGGCACCAGTGGCGGTCACTGGTGACCCTGGCCTCAACCAATCCAGGATGGAATTTGAATTGAACTACAGTTTTCTAAACAACAGGAATACAGTGGCCAAATATTCATCTTGCAGAACATTATAAAACAGATCAGTGAGCAGCAGGTGACATTATACCTACGGTTTGTCAGCGTCAAAAAAAGCCAAGTAAATCCCATTGAAAATAACGGCAAAATCACTTGAGACTCTCACATTTACATAAAACAAACACAATAACTGTCTAAAAACCCAGATAATATATTCAGAAGACTTTTGGGCACATTATACAAAGACTTTTACCTTGCGATGTTGATGCGGTAGTCAGTGTAGCAGTTACATTGCAGCGTCATCTAAACGTTCAGTGCATTTCTCAATGTTGCTGACATCTTGCAGAGTGAAGAACTCAGATTTTGTAAGATTTTGCAGGATTTGAAACCTCAATAGGGCAAATGCTGTAGCTCACAAGCCAAATGGCTTTGTAGCTACTGTAGCTCCTCACCTCTACTGCACCTCATATTTAAAAAATCTTCAGCAGTATACTTTTCTTCTTCTCACTTTCCATGATTTTATGAAACAATTTATTGAAACATTTTGCTGCCATCTCTCTTAAACATATCCGTGCCTCCACTGGTATGTCAGCTGGACCACCTGGCTTTCCACTCTTCATCACTTTCATAGCTGTCTAAGTCACCATGCTGCCTCCACTAAACCCTTTGTTACCGTAAACCTGCTGCACATCTTTAGCAACGTGTTCCCTCTGTCTGGGAAATCAACTTGTCCTTTTGTCCTTCTTTGGGTACAGCTTGCCTTTTCCTTAGTCAGTTCCAGCTGTCCTCCAGCCTACTTTCTTCATCTCTCCAACTGTCCCGATTCCTTATCAACTTCTGACTCCTTAAAATGTCCTACATGTCATCATTCCACCATTCCACAATCATCCCTTTGTGTCTTCCTTTCACTGTACCTTTCTAGCTACCTCCCTCACCAACATCAACATCACCCAATGCCTATCTCACCTTCCCAGTTTTTTTTCTTTTAACTTCCACCATCTGACCCTTGGTTTGCCTCACACAGTTTTCCTCATCAGTGTTTTCAACTTCCAACCTCACTCTTCAACTTTCCTCTTCTTCACCTCTAAAGTCTTTCTGCAAACCACTATCTCAGGGGTTTCTAACCCTGCTCCTGGAGAGCACCTGCACTGCATGTTTTCCAGCTCTCCCTATTTCAGCCATAACAAATTAATTCATTCTAGTATTCTCAGTCAATCAAGAGCTGGGACGTCAGCTGGGATGTCAGAGCTGGGACACATCAAAGTTAATTCATCAGGTGTGAATACATCTGGATTCTGGATGAAGTTTCACTTTATATAGGCTATTACATCAAAACCACTGATCTCTATATATTACCGAATAGCTTATTGGCCAATATTTTTTAAGCAAACCGGCCGCCATATTACCACTCCGATGTCCTGCTCCTTAACGCTGTTTTCTATTGATCTTTAATAAGACGCACGCAACTTTATTATTTGTAATTTTGTTAAAAAATACCTTCATGTGCAGCTATAAACTGCTCAAATCACCAGATCAAAGGCTGTGGACGAACATTTCACCTGAGTATGACTGAAATGGGAAGTAATGAACAATAATTTGAAGAGTTCTCTCTCTTATTCCAGCATATAGGTAAAGATAGTAATGATAAGTGGCTTATTAACACATGTGTAGCCACATGTTGTGTTTTGTGTTGGATGGAGTATTTTAAGACATTTATTAGGTCTACTTGTGCATAGTTTTGGAGCTTTAGATGTTGCTACGAGCTTTATTACTTATATTAGGCTGAAGCTCATAGAGCTGTGAAAACTAACTCTTCTGTAGCTAGTTAAGTGGTGTTTTATTCTTTTAGTGCAACTATTTCAAAATAAATCCACTATTTCTGTATTATCCATCATGACTTTTGTTATCCATCCACTTTTGTTACCAGTATATATACACACACATATATACATATATATATAAAAGCTTGCTGATGATTCCACAAAACTTGTATAAACTTTAATTAAAGAATGATCATTTTTTAGAATTATTTGTCCCAGTGAGATGTGAGAATAGAAGGGAAGAAAGTGTCAAAGTAATAAAATAAAGAAAATAAATCAAATAGGTAATCATGGCAGGCATAGATTAGAAGGGATCAATCTGACATTATCCATAGAATAAAAATAAGTAAATGAGAGAATCAGATCAGTTATTACTTGAAACTGTTGATGTTCTAGCAGTCTGCATAAGTTGGGAGTGGCAAGATGGCCGCCAGTTTGCTTCAGCGGATTGTACGGCGTGTGTGGGCCAATGAGCTATCCAGTAATATATATTCAGGTCAGTGGTCAAAACTACTGCACAGATTCTCACCAAATTTGCACCACAGATAGATATTAGGGAATTGAAGACTCCACTGGATTCTGGAGTTGATCCACATCTGGATTGGCGGATGTCAGAAATCTCTGATTGCTCTTGTTGTTGTTGTTTCAGGGTGAGGAAGGACTGAAAGAGGTGCTACAAATCTTAAGCGCTGAATTCTGCCTGTCTATGGCTTTATCTGGTGAGTCAGAGATGAGATGACTGTCACTGATACCACAAACCAATCACAGTGTGACCTTGTTACCATGTGAGGGAAAATACAGTGTTCTGTGTTTTTACCAAATAATTCAGGTTTTGTCTTTATCTTCTTCAGGTTGCAGGAATGTCAGAGAGATCAACAGGAATCTTGTTCAGTTGTCTAAACTCTGATATTCCACCAGAGGGCAGCACGGACAATGACATGGTTCAGCAATGGCTCCTAAATCAGACCAGTAATCCAGACAGAAAATCAAACAGTTTCAGCTCCAGACTTTGTACATTTACGATGTTACAATACATCACTACACTCTAAAAGTCAGGTGTGTTTTATCTTTTCGTGGCTGACATCCAGTATGAATTCACACAAGAGTGGAAACATGAGTGTAATAAAATGAGACGGTGATGAGAGTTTCAGATTGTCAGTAAATATATAAAGTGTTTCTTTATTATTATTATTATTATTTCGTTTTTTACCTTTGGACTCAAAGAGACTGAGACACAGTTAATCTAGCTTTGGTTTTGTTGCAATGCAACAGTTATTGACACTTTGATTTGAGATGTCTCCAGTGCATGTGGGTTGAATAAATTTAACATATGGCTGCTGACATGGTGAAGTTTTATTGATGCGAGGCAATAATCATGTAACTATGGTACAAGTCGGACTTTTTTCCAATCTGATATAATTACTGGGGGTTTTTTCTACTTTATTTTATTTAGACGTTCACTACAGATGTCAAAAATTCATATTAGGAGGCTTGAACCCAGCACACATACAACATATACAGCATTTATCATCATCCTCACCCATACTGAAATCTCAAGATGAGAAATGGAAAAAGGCGATTTGTTTTTTTTTGTGATATTTTTTTTTTTTTTTTTTTTTATGCCTTAGTCTGTCTCAGTTAAAGTGACTTCAGGAGTTTCACTTTTTACTCCTGTGAAGCCAGTGGTTGCACATCATGCAGCACTCAGAGCATTTCTGCATGAAGTACAACAGAAGAAGTCAGTAATTGTCAGTGTATTAATGTCTTAGACTTGTTTTACAACAGATGTGGTGTGTGCGTGTGTGTGTGGAGGCTGAGTTGCTTAACTTCCTCATGTGCACACATGTATTTATAACAGTTGTAGTGCTGCTGCTTTGCTGTTTCCTCATCATTACAGCCAGATGAATCTTTCCACATCAGTTGTCTTGTGGCTTTCCTCCACACTTTATCTTCTTTGGAGTAACTATTTTTGGAAGTAAAGTTACAGTCACTAATTCTCCTTTTACTATTGTTGTTGTTGCTGATGTTTTTTTTTTGTTTGTTTTTTTTAATTCGTGCATGCAGATGATCTTACAGGCGGTCAGATGACGGCCCTTCCCCAGAAGTGCACCTTGTTGGTAACATGTTAAAATATACTGCTCAAAAAAATTTAAAGGAACACTTTTTAATCAAAGTATAACATCAAGTCAGTTCAACTTCTGGGATATTGATCTGGTTAGTTAAGTAGCAGAGGGGTTTGTTAACCCTCTGAGGCCGACGCCGTCGTATACGATGGCTGAGACCAAGCTTTACTAAATTATAAATAGCTTTTTAATGATATGAGATAGAAGCTTACTTTTTTTTTTTTTTTGCTGAAAAGTTAACTCCGGACTTTCGAGCCACCGTCCACCATCATTGTACTCCTCATAGAAGCTGTGTGATGGCGTGTGCAATGTGAGTATCCAATCGGAATTGGTTCACTGTCACATGGTTTTCCAAAATCCAATCGTAGGGCAGATTCACTTCACGTGACACACCAAAGATTGTTTTTAGGAGTGACTAGTTAGCCTATTTGAATAGGCCCCTGGCTGCGCCAATGCACCCTGCACCATTATGCACAGCGAAAGTGAGCAGACGAAGAGCCTCTCATACAATCTCAAGTGCTCAAACAGTGTGTGAGTATCAGGATTGCTTGACTAGTTTTCCTGTGAATGTTACTGGATAAGCCTGTGGCAAGCTCTCTTGCGCCGGTGTAAAGCACTGTTTACCATATCAATCAAATCAATTTTATTTATATAGCGCCAAATCACAACACACAGTTGCCCCAAGGCACTTTATATTGCAAGGCAAAGCCATACAATAATTCCGGAGAAACCCCAACGATCAAAACGACCCCCTGTGAGCAAGCACTGGGTGACAGTGGGAAGGAAAAACTCCCTTTTAACAGGAAGAAACCTCCAGCAGAACCAGGCTCAGGGAGGGGCAGTCTTCTGCTGGGACTGGTTGGGGCTGAGGGAGAGAACCAGGAAAAAGACATGCTGTGGAGGGGAGCAGAGATCAATCACTAATGATTAAATGCAGAATGGTGCATACAGAGCAAAAAGAGAAAGAAACACTCAGTGCATCATGGGAACCCCCCAGCAGTCTAAGTCTATAGCAGCATAACTAAGGGATGGTTCAGGGTCACCTGATCCAGCCCTAACTATAAGTTTTAGCAAAAAGGAAAGTTTTAAGCCTAATCTTAAAAGTAGAGAGGGTGTCTGTCTCCCTGATCTGAATTAGGAGCTGGTTCCACAGGAGAGGAGCCTGAAAGCTGAAGGCTCTGCCTCCCATTCTACTCTTACAAACCCTAGGAACTACAAGTAAGCCTGCATTCTGAGAGCGAAGCGCTCTATTGGGGTGATATGGTACTATGAGGTCCCTAAGATAAGATGGGACCTGATTATTCAAAACCTTATAAGTAAGAAGAAGAATTTTAAATTCTATTCTAGAATTAACAGGAAGCCAATGAAGAGAAGCCAATATGGGTGAGATATGCTCTCTCCTTCTAGTCCCCGTCAGTACTCTAGCTGCAGCATTTTGAATTAACTGAAGGCTTTTCAGGGAACTTTTAGGACAACCTGATAATAATGAATTACAATAGTCCAGCCTAGAGGAAATAAATGCATGAATTAGTTTTTCAGCATCACTCTGAGACAAGACCTTTCTAATTTTAGAGATATTGCGCAAATGCAAAAAAGCAGTCCTACATATTTGTTTAATATGCGCATTGAATGACATATCCTGATCAAAAATGACTCCAAGATTTCTCACAGTAGGGTAATGCCATCCAGAGTAAGGATCTGGTTAGACACCATGTTTCTAAGATTTGTGGGGCCAAGTACAATAACTTCAGTTTTATCTGAGTTTAAAAGCAGGAAATTAGAGGTCATCTATGTCTTTATGTCTGTAAGACAATCCTGCAGTTTAGCTAATTGGTGTGTGTCCTCTGGCTTCGTGGATAGATAAAGCTGGGTATCATCTGCATAACAATGAAAATTTAAGCAATGCTGTCTAATAATACTGCCTAAGGGAAGCATGTATAAAGTGAATAAAATTGGTCCTAGCACAGAACCTTGTGGAACTCCATAATTAACCTTAGTCTGTGAAGAAGATTCCCCATTTACATGAACAAATTGTAATCTATTAGATAAATATGATTCAAACCACCGCAGCGCAGTGCCTTTAATACCTATGGCAGAAGGGGGGCGCTCCTCAAACTGAATGAGCCTCAAAGTGTGAATGTTGCTTTCAGAGCGGGAGAGAACAAACACACAGTCAACTTCACAGTAGAAGTTTGTGATGTGATCTTTGTGTAATAGCAGACAGAACTTGCTTTGAGATGAAGACAAACACAACGCATAGACCATTTTATATATATTGTTCAAAATGTGCATTTGTGTTTGTTTGAACCTTTTTGTTGTACAGTCTTTCACACAAGAGCCCAAATTACCTTTATAAAGTGTCAAAACAGTTGTTTATTATAGTTTGCTGTGTGTTTGGAATAAATGTGTGGAAATTTATTTTCCGCTTTACTTTTTCCTTTCTTATTTCTGATTGTAAACCTGTATTACACTTATAAAACACAACTATAGCATATATATTTTGAAAGTACAGGTTGTCCTGAAAAAAAAGAGACATAAAACTTGATTGTGGGATGCAGGGAGAGCTGTTAACAGCAATAATAAAACATTTATGCCAGGCGAGTGAACTGTCCAAAAAAAATGGACCCCACATGGTTAATGAGTTTCAGCTGCTTTGGTGTTAATGAAGTTAACAACAGGTGCACTAGAGGGCAACAATGAGACGACACCCAAAACAGGAATGGTTTTACGGGTGGAGGCCACTGGTATTTTTTTCCCCCTCCTGAATTTTCTGACTGATTTTTCACTAGTTTTGCATTTGGCTAGGGTCAGTGCCACTTCTGGTAGCATGGGGGCGGTACCTGGACCCTACAGAGGTTGCCCAGGTAGTCCAAATCCTCCAGGATAGCACACCAAAATGTGCCATTGCCAGAAGGTTCGCTGTGTCTCCCAGCACAGTTTCAAGAATATGGAGGAGATTCCAAGAGAGAGGCACTTACTCTAGGAGAGTTGGACAGGGCCATAGAAGATTTGCAAGTCATCAGCAGGATCGGTATCTGCTCCTTTATGCAAGGTGGAACAGGATGGGCACTGTCAAGAGTTCTACAAAATGACCTCCATCAGGCCACTGGTGTGAATGTCTCTGACCAAACAATCAGAAATCGACTTCATGAGGGTGACCGGAGGATCCGATGTCCTGTAGTGAGTGCTATGCCCACTGGCCAGTACCATGGAGCTCGATTGGCATTTGCCATAGAACACCAGAATTAGCAGGTCTACCACTGGCAGCCTGTGCTTTTCACAGATGAGACCAGGTTCAAACCTGAGCATATGTGGCAGACATGAAAGGGTCTGGAGGTGCTGTGGAAAGCATTGCACTGCCTGCAACATCATTCAGGCAGGCCTGGAGGATGAATGAATTGATATCATTTAGTGGCCCCCATGCTTGCCTGACCTAAATCTAATTGAATAACTCTGGGATATTATGTTTTGGTCAATCCTATGTCGGCAGGTTGATGCCTTGGTCCAGATCTTAGAGGATGTCCTCCAGGACACCAGCTTTCATTTCATTAGTAGCATGCCCCGATGTTTTCAGGCATGCATACAAGCCACAGGTGGGAAGAAGTCACTGTCAAGTCTTTCTCAAGCCATCAAACTGCAAATCCCAAGCCAAGTCTCAAGTCAGTTTGCAAACAATTGGTGGTCATTGTGACTTGAGACTTGACTTGGGACTTGCTGATTCATGACTTGAGAGTTACTTGATGGTGACTTCGTCCCACCTCTGCTACAAGCATGTGGGGGTCATACAAACTACTGAGCACCATTTTGAGTTTCTGCAATGAAATTTTGCCAAAATTGACAAACCTGCTGCATCATTTTTTCGCTTAGATTTTCGGGATGTCTTTGAATTCAGCCCTCTGTAGGTTGACAATTTTCATTTCCATCAAACGATGTGCCATCCTTTCATTCCGAACACCTTACTCAGTCCATATCAGGAATGATTGCGAGCACATTTGTTTTTTCCAAATGAGATCTGATGTGCTTTCAAAGTGTTCCTTTAAATTTTTTGAACAGTGTATGAACTTGGCTCCAATTTGTGATAACCTCCCAGTTTACTTAAACCCCTGTGTTTCTGTCAGTCCTCTCCTGAATGTTCTTCTCACCTATAGTTTCCAGTGTTTCCTCAAGCTTGACTTCTTGTTGCTGAACCTTTTTTTTTTTTAGTTTGTTTTTGTTATTGCCTGCCATTTATTGGACACTGTTGCCAGATATTACTGATTGCTATCTGAGTTTTGACCTTGGGCTCAATTTTATTTATTATTTATTTGGATCATCCACCTGCCAGTTTTCTCATGAACACTGTTGCATGATTTGCATGATACTGTGTACTGACCTCTGCACCATCCCTGGTTCTGACAGTGAAGACTGGATTGTTTTGTTTTTTACGCCGACCCGTGTTATCGCAGTGTTGGGGTCTTCAACCATCCTCCACCCGTGACAGATGTGAGCATTGTTGAGGAGGCTTTAGAAAAAAGAAAACTGCCTTCTTGCAAATAAACAATTTTTTCAATTGCTGAAATGGTTTGAAGAAATTCTATTTGTATTTTTCATGTTTGTGACCTCAGAATAGGCTCCACAAGCTGTAACCTGTGAATACTTCCACTAAAATGAAAAATCAACATGCTTCACAGTTGCCATGCACCTGCAATGTATCCCGTGTGTGTATGAGTCGTCTGTATGCTGACATTCATCTATGTTCATTAGTGCTGTAACAATTGATCCATTATTGATTGACTATTAAATTAATCAACAACTATTTTGACAATTGATTAATCATTTGGAGTCTTTTTTTAATATCCAGTTTCCTTAATTTCAGCTTCTTAAATGGAAATATTTTGTGGTCTGTTTTGCTAGCTGCATTATTCCAATCTGACATATGGAATACCTTTGGGCTGTGGACAAAACACTTTTGAAGGCATCATCTTGGGTTCTGGATAACTTAATCATTGGTTTTCACCATTTTTTGACCTTTTATGGACCTAACAACTACAGTAATTGAGAATATAACTTAATGATTAATCGATTATAAAAATGATTGTTAGTTGCAGCCCTAATGTCCATCAGTGTTTGATCTTATGTTGTTGTGGTTCAAGCCTGTTATTAGTTCAAGTAAAGACTCCGAATCAGAAGCAACACTGACATGCAAAAGCACAGCAGAAAAAAATAGCCTTCAGTGACACCATAGAAAGAGACAGTTTGGCAGAGCCGAGCCCTGTCGTGAGACTGGCAGCACTGAAGAAACAGATATGACGTGTGGAAGAAGAGGAGCCTGGGCAGATACAAGTGAACTTCAACGCATCAAAGGAGAAAAAAGACTCAGCACACCTCTGCCAAGGCCCAACAATTCTGACTTCAGTTTATTTATATAGCACCAAATCATATTCACCTCAAGTTGGTGTATGTGAGTAAGAGGGAAACCTTACCCACCCCGAGTGAGCACATTAGTGACAATGATAAGAAAATGTTCCTCTACAGTTTTATTATAAGAAGAAACCTTATGCAGATCAGACTCAGTGTGGTGACCATGTGCACTGGCTGAAACACAAAACAAAAGGCACAACACAAGACTGACACAACATGCAGTGACAGAAAAACTGCAACAACCATATATAAAACAGTGTTTTATTGAAAATCTAATCTTAAACAGGTTATAATTAAAGCCTGACCGATATGGATTTATTTGCAGCCGATACCAATACAGATATTTGGGAGTAAAAAGAATTTATGATGCAGACATACCTGCTCATATATCAGTTTAATTTATTTTGTTTATATAGCGTCGAATCACAGCAAAGCTGTCTTAAGGTGCTTCACACAAGTAAGTTCTAACCATACCAATGTTTCCTCATGCTTGACTTGCTGAACCTCATTTCCCTGAGTTTGTTTTTGATATTTTGATACTTTACATATTCATAAAAAAATGGCAATGATTCTCAACATTTTGTTATAAAAACCTTATGGTACAGAAATGTAATTGAGGCTTAATATTTTACACTTTATACATGAACTTTATCATAAATAACTATAAATATAGCCAACAAGCAACTAACATACACCAAAGTACATCTTTCTGTCTTGACTTAGACTGGAAGTTGCCATGACATATTGCTCAGCATTTGCATAAAATAGACACTCAGTCACTCATCCGCTTACCCCAATTAAGGGTCACAGGGGGCTGGAGCCTATCTCAGCAGTCATAGGGCGTGAGGCAGGGTACATGCTGGACCGGATGGCAGTCTGTTGCAGGGCCACAAATAAACAAACACACACATACACACTGGCATGCACACCTACAGACAATTTAAAGTATCCAATCCACCAAACCTGAGTGTTTTTGGATGTGGGAGGAAGCCGGAGCACCACAGGGAGAACACGCAAACGCCACACAGAAAGGCCAGAGCACCACAGGGAGAACACGCAAACGCCACACAGAAAGGCTACAGGTGGGAATTGAACCCATGACCTTCTTGCTGTGAGGCAACGGTGCTTACCACTAAGCTACCGAGTTGCTCACATAACATAGACTTCTCATCTATTTTGGCCCCACCTAGCTGTCACCATAGTGTGCACTTGTCTCTTGTTACTGTAAAAAGCCCAGTCTGATTGAAAATATATAGCTGCTGGTCATTGCTTCTGTCTGTTGTACCTAATGTGACCAAAGGGTGATGGGGTTCCAGCCATACTTGACAGCATGGTAAGCAATGCTATTTGTGCACTCTCTGCTGGACAAACTATGCATACGAGGTCTGTCAATAAAATAGAGGTCTTTTTTTCAAAAACTATATGGATTTCATTCATGTTTTTACTTCAGACATGCTTGAACCCTCATGCGCATGCGTGAGTTTTTCCACGCCTGTCGGTGACGTCATTCGCCTGTGAGCACTCCTTGTGGGAGGAGTCGTCCAGCCCCTCGTCGGAATTCCTTTGTCTGAGAAGTTGCTGAGAGACTGGTGCTTTGTTTGATCAAAATTTTATCCAGATATTCCACTGTTAAAGGAGATTTTTTTTAATGAAAGACGTGCGGACGGGTCCGCGCGTCGGGACGCAGCCGGCGCGGTGCGGCGGCACAGGAAAAACACCTCCGTGTTGATAACCATTTGTAAAATCCAGGCGGCTTTTGATGGCTTTCAGTGGAGTGAGTATATGAGAAATTGTTTAACAGCTGGACATGTTCCAACTTGTCCTTAAGGCTTCCAACAGAGGTGTTTTTCCTGTGGCGGAGCGTCGCGGCGGCTGCGAGCCGACGCTGCAATCCGCCCGCATGTCTTTCATTAAAAAAATCTCCTTTAACAGTGGAATATCCGGATAAAATGCTGAAACCGACTTGTTCTGAAACTTCTCTGTTCTCTCACGACGTCCTGGATCAATAGAGCCTGAAATGTGGAGGTTTTCAGCTTGAAACAGGCTGACGACGGCGCCTGGGACCGCTGCACGACGTCCCGTTCCGTGGGAAGTCCTTAAAGCGACAGTATCACCTCAAAATCTCTCATCAGCCGTTAAAATTTTCACAGAAAACCAGCTTAATTTTTCGAACCATGTCCACTTCGATGTGCCTCACAGGTTTAGAAAAAATTTTGATCAAACAAAGCGCCAGTCTCTCAGCAATTTCTCAGACAAAGGAATTCCGACGAGGGGCTGGACGACTCCTCCCACAAGGAGTGCTCACAGGCGAATGACGTCACCGACAGGCGTGGAAAAACTCACGCATGCGCACGAGGGTTCAAGCATGTCTGACGTAAAAACACATGAATGAAATCCATATAGTTTTTGAAAAAAATAAAAAAGACCTATACTTTATTGGCAGACCTCATATAATTTCAAACAGCCAGTGTTTTTTTGTTTTTGTTTTTTTTTGCATTAATTATTCTGTAAAATAAAAGTTTTCATATCAGCAAAAATAACTGATATTGATATGTTCATGAAAGGCTCATATCAGACAATATTATCATCCAACTAATATGTCGGTCAGGGTGTAGTTAAGATGGCCTATTTCCATTTGTATGTTGTGAATGTGTTTTGTCTATATAACGCAGTACAGTATTTCAGAAGAAATGCAGAACACAGTCCACACATGGTGTGAGCACCTCTAGCCATAAAGCCAAGGACAAACAAGAGCTGTTTTCCCATCTGTGGTCAATGAAGAGCTCCGTTGTGATAGGAAAATACATTTATAAAATGTATATTTCATTGAGCATGAAAAATTCTCCTGTATGTGTGCAAGATTCAGTTATTTCCCACGTTCAATTTGTTCATGTTTCCACTGTGCTAAATTGACATGCACACAGAGAGAGAGAAAATAAGACAGTGCGGGATAAACTTCATCGGTTATTTATGTGGATAATAACAAATACAGAAATATATTCGTTGGTGGAGAACATATTTTGGTTGCTTATAGAGAGAAACATGCATCATGTTAGCTTGCACCTTGCCATATCGAATATCTTGGCCTTGTGCTCTGCCGACATTATTTAAGTAGTTATGTTGTGCATGAATTGAACCAGTCTCGTTGTGCCACTTATGACATAAATGGCACAACAAGTACAACAACTACAGCCTTCAAAATCTGCAGCTGCCAAATTGGGATGCAGTAATAATACATGATTCCTTTGCACAAAGTCTATAATCATCGTGTTAAATCAAGTTGATCAACTCACAGTTCATCTACACTGTGATATTAAACTGAGAAAAAAGGAAATATGACATACGTAAATACTGTATGTACATCGGCTACAAATGATCAGAATGTGTACAAGTAACATATTTTTTTATGTTTAGAACAAAATAAAATTATGCTGTTATTTACATATTTAAATTATGCAATTCAAACAGACTTTTTTCAGTACTCTGCAAAATATATGGTATATTATGATGTAATATCCCATTGTGGAAATTCAAATTTTACACTGTCTTTTTCTGTTCTTTCTTTCTACCATAAAAAACCTCAGTGAGATTTATAATCTGTTATTAAAGTGTTTTGGATAAGATGAGTAACAAATTATCATTTCATTCCAAACAAACACATATATACATTGTACATTAAAAGAAGAGAATAAATCAATACAATCAAAGACAGTCGACATACCCAATAAAAGTTCTGACTGTGAAATCTTACAAAGGAAGTGACTGAAGTAAAAACTGAAACATTAACAGATGAGTTCCCTCTCTTCTCTGTCTTTCAAGACAACAGTTACTGCAACTTAATTTCTGATCAGAACTTATTCCAGTCACTGGGAGCATCAATGCACAGTCAGTGAGGGCCAGCCAACAAGTACAATTATGAGTACTCACAAAAATGCCATAACTCACAAGCTCCATAATAAACAGAATCCAAAGAACAAAATGACAGAGCAGAGACAAACCCATAAATAACAAGACCAAATTTTTAAAAAATTGCAGAAACAAGTATTATTCTTGGATGAATTGAGAAACAAGACTTATTTCTAAAATGAAACCCCAGGGTGCAACTTCAGTTTCTTCACCGGTTCCATAAGCATTAAAGCAGAGACCATCATCAATTACACAGCCGAGAAATGTATAAGTACTTACAAACTCAGTATTCACTCTATGAACAATTGTGATGCTGGAAGATCAGACTGCTTTATTTTAGAGTTTGAAAACAACACGAGTTTGGTATTATTAGTGTTTCAAATTTATTTGTGGTTATTTCAATTACTCTGAACTGCGTTAAATGCAGTCTGCAAGTTAAAGAACTTTTTTTTAGTGTAACAATAAATTTTAGTTTTAACAGCATTTAGAAAATGGTCACTTATCTATGGTATTCCGATTGCAGGTCTTTATATAAATTGTAAAAAAATAAATAAATAATGGACTTAAGATTGAGCCCTGGGGGACACCCTTTGAAAGATTTAATTTTAGACCTTCCACCACCACACTCTGTGTTCTGCCTGTCAAGTAATCCACAAATCATTCTACTGTACCAGAAGAGAAGCCCATACTGCTGATGATATCTTTCAAAATCATTTAACAAATCAAGAAATAAAGTGGCATCTGTTGGGAAAGTGTAGGTACACGGACCCACAACAGGGGGCGCAAATGAACGGACAATGGAGGAAGTCAAATACAACACTTTACTGTTGTGAAAGGGCACAACAAACACAACAGATTACAACAATAGACAAAAGGTCAAATCACAAAGGTGTCGTGTGGGCAGGCTCGAAGATAGAAGACGTCTGTCCAAAGTAGAACTGGAACCACACGATTTCCTCCGCCACCAGACCCCGAGAATACTGGAGCCGCCAAGTCCCGAACTCCCAGGTGGCCACTGCCTCCGCGTGTCGGACCTGGTACTGCTGGCGAGGAACAAAAAAAAACAATTAAATGTGGGCGCGTATGCACCCAGCAATTCACACGGCAGGAAAACCAACTCCACCTCTTGTTGGAAAAAGAGTCTGTTATATGATACACAAAAAGTCACAAAAGGTTACTGTCGAATAAATCTCACAGCCAGCTGAGAACGTTACCTTCCTGGTAAAGCGATATCTCGGCAAAGAGGTGGAGATGACGTCTTGCTGATATACTGATGCTGATCAGATGAGTGGTGACAGCTGTCATAGGTGATGAGTGTCAGCTGTCACCCCGGCTACTCCTGTTAGGTGGCAGCGCCCTCTGGTGCCTGGAGCCCGCACTCCAGGCAGGGTGCCCTCTGGTGGTGGTGGGCCAGCAGTACCTCCTCTTCAGCGGCCCACACAACAGGCATCAATGGAACCTATTATATCATTTACTGATTTTCACGTAGTTGTACTGGATTTTCTAAAAACCAAACCAGTTTTCTAAAACCAAACTGATATGCAATAGCTCCGACATGGACTTACAAAAAAGTTTTGTTGTTCACTGATAAGAGATTCAAAGAGCTTTGCAGACTGTACTTATTTAACTGACTAGGATCTCTGCCTTTCAGCGATGGCAGAACAAAAGCTGATTTCCATTATCTCCAGAAATGTATTTGATACTAAAGATCAATTCAAAATATACTTTAAAGGAAGTGTGGCATGATCACCAATCAGTTTTATAAAGAAGGATTCTAAATTATGGCAGCCAACTGATTTTGTAGTGTTTAAAGATATTAAGACATTTTGAACTTACAATACAATAATTTTTCTGAAACTAAAAATCTGATGACCAGGCAGAATAATATTAATCTCTCAAATAAAAAGCCTAATTAAACAAAATGCACATTAAAATCATCAAATATCTTTTTCTTTCTTTCGTTGTGATCATTTTAGAGTATTTACGAATACAAGGGGGAAGACCAGAAACATTTCCACCATTATCTAATGAGTTTAAATTTTCCAGAATTTACTAGGATTATGAAAATTAGTTGTTTGCTCTTTAAGAAAATAATTAGCTTTTATTATATTTATTTATTTTAAAAGCACATTTATTACACAGATACCTAAATATAAGCCAGCCAGATAAATAAGAGTCCTGAGATCTGAGCCTTCCCTCAGTATGTTTTTTAAAAGAGCATGCTTATTAATAATTTCTGTAAAAGTTTTATAAAAATACTTTCACACAATTTTGACATTTGGAAATAGGTCAATTCTGGAACAGTTAAAATTATACAAATTATTATTTAAAAAAAACTGCATTCCACAAAACATCTGATGCCTCATTTTACAAGTACTCTTGGCTTAACACGATGAAGTTTTACAACTTGTTGACTGTGACTTCTCATAACGAAGTCAAGATCATCGCTTAGTATTAAGTATATTTTATGCTGTGTTAAAGTGTTTACCTTACCCGGAGCCATGCTGCACTTACAGAACTGGAGCTGCTGTCAGTAAGAACACCCCATGTAAAACTTGTGACAAATCCCAAAGCGGCTCTGTGCCTGAACCATGGGCAGCTGAAAGAAAAAAGAAAGTATTTTAATTTCTAAACATTTAAATATTTAAAAAAAAAATTTGTTTGTTTAGAACATAGCAATAGTTGCAGTTGCGTGCATGTGTGCATGCGTGCAAGTGAAGAAAGCCTGTCATTCCTGCCTGATATTTTGAAGCTCATGGGTTGAATATGAAATTTTGTTCCTTTCATATATTAAATGCTGTATTGACAATAAATTAACATTAATGGTAACCTTCAGGGATGACAGAGAATACCTTGCCGAGGCCACAAGCACACCTGAAATAGACATGAGCAGCACATTTTTCATTATTTATGTATCTTATCTAATGATATATGAAATCAGAGTACTTCTCAGTGAACACGACAGGAAAGTGAGCCAAACAGGTGATGTCAAAAATTGAACAAAGAGGACTGAAAATGGAGTGTAATATGAGCAAAACACCATCAGCTTCGATCCTGAAAAATAGATTAATTTTTGTAGACAAATCAAAAATGAATGACAAATGGTTTTACTTACAACTTTACTTCAAAATGCATATATATTTACTATTAAAAACCTTAAAGTCGAAATCATATGTAAAAGTGTCCTTTTTGCCTCACATCATGCAGCGTGTGACATGTTGAGGTGAAAAGCATCAAGAGAGAAGTAGCACAGGAAGTGGCTGAGGTCTTGGTTAAGGCAAAGAAACTGTGATGCACAGCCAGACGTTTCAATTCTCCAAACACCTGGTGCAGTGCAGCAGACATTTTGAGCTCTGTGTTTTCTCGTACTTGTGTTTGGTGAAACAAGCAGGCTGGAGGGAGGCCTGGGAACCAGTCTCCTGAAGAGGATTTCTTCCAGGTGAGTCTCCCACAGACGCCGCTTTGCCGATGTCTCAAATCCCGCTACACCTGCTGCACCTGCTGTCCACAGGTAAACTCAGGCATTACTGCACATAAATGTCTGACAGAGCTAGTATTGAACTTAATGTCTCAAAATACACAAGGTACTTGTGTATTCTGCTTGTTTCTCCATGACGGTTACTTCATTCTTGCAAAATTTTGACAGTTTGTTCACACAATGGAGGTGTCTGTGTCTCTACTCTGGCATCCTTCTATAAGTATCATTGCAACTACAACCTGTGGTTTGATTAGATTATTTCGTCAACAGTATCTTCACCTTTATGCCCCAGTTAGACTGGAGTAAAAACAGAACAGCAGCCTCCTTATGACTTGGAAAATGGCGGTCATCTGGTGATTGCAGTGAATCAAGCTGAGTTCCGGTGCTGCGTGCTCAACCAACATGCAACTACATTCGATTGCAAAGCAACTGCACATCTGCACTCCTGCAATGTTTGTGTTGTACTACATGTGGCCATGCAGACAGCTTTGCATCACAGAATGACAACATACAGTATTTGCACTGTTGCCAAATTTCTCACAGTCAGTAGTGTGAATTTGCAGTATTACTGCAAACAGACAGCATGTAATTGGCACCTTGGTTCTGTTCACTTGCCCCCTATAGGACGTGTCTCACTGTCAGACTCTGTTTAATGGCCGTTTTGTTGCTATCTGACTGTGCAGTTTCAGGGATCTGTGGTTATAATGTGGTAAAAAGGCAACTGCACACATTTGCGCTAATTTCTGTTGAGCCAAAGTCTCTGACCACTGTTTTATCAGTCTGGTGTGGTAGAAGTTGTGGATAAAGTAACTTCCTTTTCACAGTCCTTTTTATGTCTTCTGTGACTCAACTCTACTTTGGCAATATAAGTTTGCAATGTCCATCCATTTTGTATTCCAATTCAAGGTCATGGGGGGTAACCCCCAAAACGTGAATCTGTTGTAAATCATGAATTATCCGCAAACAATGAATTGTAAAACATCAATCAATCAATCAATCAATTTTTTTATATAGCGCCAAATCACAACAAACAGTTGCCCCAAGGCGCTTTATATTGCAAGGCAAGGCCATACAATAATTATGTAAAACCCCAACGGTCAAAACGACCCCCTGTGAGCAAGCACTTGGCTACAGTGGGAAGGAAAAACTCCCTTTTAACAGGAAGAAACCTCCAGCAGAACCAGGCTCAGGGAGGGGCAGTCTTCTGCTGGGACTGGTTGGGGCTGAGGGAGAGAACCAGGAAAAAGACATGCTGTGGAGGGGAGCAGAGATCGATCACTAATGATTAAATGCAGAGTGGTGCATACAGAGCAAAAAGAGAAAGAAACAGTGCATCATGGGAACCCCCCAGCAGTCTACGTCTATAGCAGCATAACTAAGGGATGGTTCAGGGTCACCTGATCCAGCCCTAACTATAAGCTTTAGCAAAAAGGAAAGTTTTAAGCCTAATCTTAAAAGTAGAGAGGGTGTCTGTCTCCCTGATCTGAATTGGGAGCTGGTTCCACAGGAGAGGAGCCTGAAAGCTGAAGGCTCTGCCTCCCATTCTACTCTTACAAACCCTAGGAACTACAAGTAAGCCTGCAGTCTGAGAGCGAAGCGCTCTATTGGGGTGATATGGTACTACGAGGTCCCTAAGATAAGATGGGACCTGATTATTCAAAACCTTATAAGTAAGAAGAAGAATTTTAAATTCTATTCTAGAATTAACAGGAAGCCAATGAAGAGAGGCCAATATGGGTGAGATATGCTCTCTCCTTCTAGTCCCCGTCAGTACTCTAGCTGCAGCATTTTGAATTAACTGAAGGCTTTTTAGGGAACTTTTAGGACAACCTGATAATAATGAATTACAATAGTCCAGCCTAGAGGAAATAAATGCATGAATTAGTTTTTCAGCATCACTCTGAGACAAGACCTTTCTGATTTTAGAGATATTGCGTAAATGCAAAAAAGCAGTCCTACATATTTGTTTAATATGCGCTTTGAATGACATATCCTGATCAAAAATGACTCCAAGATTTCTCACAGTATTACTAGAGGTCAGGGTAATGCCATCCAGAGTAAGGATCTGGTTAGACACCATGTTTCTAAGATTTGTGGGGCCAAGTACAATAACTTCAGTTTTATCTGAGTTTAAAAGCAGGAAATTAGAGGTCATCCATGTCTTTATGTCTGTAAGACAATCCTGCAGTTTAGCTAATTGGTGTGTGTCCTCTGGCTTCATGGATAGATAAAGCTGGGTATCATCTGCGTAACAATGAAAATTTAAGCAATACCGTCTAATAATACTGCCTAAGGGAAGCATGTATAAAGTGAATAAAATTGGTCCTAGCACAGAACCTTGTGGAACTCCATAATTAACTTTAGTCTGTGAAGAAGATTCCCCATTTACATGAACAAATTGTAATCTATTAGACAAATATGATTCAAACCACCGCAGCGCAGTGCCTTTAATACCTATGGCATGCTCTAATCTCTGTAATAAAATTTTATGGTCAACTGTATCAAAAGCAGCACTGAGGTCTAACAGAACAAGCACAGAGATGAGTCCACTGTCCGAGGCCATAAGAAGATCATTTGTAACCTTCACTAATGCTGTTTCTGTACTATGATGAATTCTAAAACCTGACTGAAACTCTTCAAATAGACCATTCCTCTGCAGATGATCAGTTAGCTGTTTTACAACTACCCTTTCAAGAATTTTTGAGAGAAAAGGAAGGTTGGAGATTGGCCTATAATTAGCTAAGATAGCTGGGTCAAGTGATGGCTTTTTAAGTAATGGTTTAATTACTGCCACCTTAAAAGCCTGTGGTACATAGTCAAATAACAAAGATAGATTGATCATATTTAAGATCGAAGCATTAAATAATGGTAGGGCTTCCTTGAGCAGCCTGGTAGGAATGGGGTCTAATAAACATGTTGATGGTTTGGATGAAGTAACTAATGAAAATAACTCAGACAGAACAATCGGAGAGAAAGAGTCTAACCAAATACCGGCATCACTGAAAGCAGCCAAAGATAACGATACGTCTTTGGGATGGTTATGAGTAATTTTTTCTCTAATAGTTAAAATTTTGTTAGCAAAGAAAGTCATGAAGTCATTACTAGTTAAAGTTAATGGAATACTCGGCTCAATAGAGCTCTGACTCTTTGTCAGCCTGGCTACAGTGCTGAAAAGAAACCTGGGGTTGTTCTTATTTTCTTCAATTAGTGATGAGTAGAAAGATGTCCTAGCTTTACGGAGGGCTTTTTTATAGAGCAACAGACTCTTTTTCCAGGCTAAGTGAAGATCTTCTAAATTAGTGAGATGCCATTTCCTCTCCAACGTATGGGTTATCTGCTTTAAGCTACGAGTTTGTGAGTTATACCATGGAGTCAGGCACTTCTGATTTAAAGCTCTCTTTTTTAGAGGAGCTACAGCATCCAAAGTTGTCTTCAATGAGGATGTAAAACTATTGACGAGATACTCTATCTCACTTACAGAGTTTAGGTAGCTACTCTGCACTGTGTTGGTATATGGCATTAGAGAACATAAAGAAGGAATCATATCCTTAAACCTAGTTACAGCGCTTTCTCAAAGACTTCTAGTGTAATGAAACTTATTCCCCACTGCTGGGTAGTCCATCAGAGTAAATGTAAATGTTATTAAGAAATGATCAGACAGAAGGGAGTTTTCAGGGAATACTGTTAAGTCTTCAATTTCCATACCATAAGTCAGAACAAGATCTAAGAAATAGAATTAGAATAGAATTATTATTATTAAAATAATTCTATAGGTGTACAGGTAATGTTGTGATTGTGATTTTTTTATCCTTAAACATATATTAGCTGTACACGTAACAATCCGTAGGCTTTTTGGCTGTACCTAATGACAATGTTCATTTAAAAACCGAATGGACAGTTATATTATTAAACTACACATTTATATCACATTCATTATAAATTATATTGAGCATGTTATTCACTAAGTTGTGTTATTTATGAGTGCAATGTTTTATAGATTAGATATTTTTTTCTATTTGAGTGTAAAACAAAGATGTACAATTTAGCCTATTACCCAAGAATATATCACAATAATGCATTTTTTGCTAAAACGCATTTATGGTTAATTCATTCAAAGACCAAGCTTGATTTTTAAGGTGTTAGATTTAGCTCTTTATAAATATTCATTGTATGAACATGCTAGTTGTTTCAAAACATTAGTTTACATTTAGTTTTTTAAAGAACATAAAATTCACATTAAACAAGTATAATGCACATATTTTAAATTTTTATATATATATATATATATATATATATATATATATATATATATATATATATATATATATATATATATATATATATAGTGCAGCTATTGCTTGGAATGATATCATGTAGTGAATTTAAGCCCACCAGTATGTTGTGAAATATAGCTAGGGCTAATTTTTTTCAGCGAAAACATTGGAAAATATACATACAATAATGGCTGCATATAGCAGTGTACAGGTAACACCCCTGTCACACCTTGATGACTTAGCCAGCGTATGCCGACCATATTAAAAACCCTGGCATACAGCTAATAAATTATGGGTAAGTTGTATAAGTTAACAGCATGCTGAAGCACGTCATAATATGCCAAGTACGTTGAAAAGGTTTGGGTTCAATATTTTTGACATATGCCAGAGTATGTCTGATACATCCCTCATACGCGGGATATAAGTTGTAGGTAAGTTATGTGATTATGATGTCCAAAATTATTTTTGCGGAGATAGAGTTTGTGGTCACGTTTTCTTGAAGTAATTGTCTCATAAACTACTTAAACCAAAAGAAAATATACGAGGTCTGTTAGAAAACTATCCGACCTTTTTATTTTTTTAAAAGACTATATGGATTTGAATCATGTGCGTTTGCATCAGCCAAGCTTGAACCTTCATGCGCATGCGTGAGTTTTTTCACGCCTGTCGGTTGCGTCATTCGCCTGTGAGCATGCTTTGAGTGAGCAGTGGTCCACCCTCCTCGTCGGATTTTTATTGTGAGGAAAATGTCTGAACGATTTGCAGCTTTGCTGCATCAAATTTTTCCAGAAACTGTGAGAGACAGCCAGGTGGAAACCATTCGGAAGATTCAGACGGCTTTCAGGGACGATTCTATGGGGATCACACAGATTAAGGAGTGTTACAACCGGTTTAAAGACGGTGCACAATGGCAGAGGGCGCACCGCGCTCTGAGCGGCAATCAACAGGCTGAAACGACCAGATCATTTCCAAACTGAACGCTGTGTTGATCCGGGACGTCGTCTGACTACTACAGAAATGGCAGAAGACATACCACTTTTTCGGCACATTCCACTGTTACAGGAAAATACATGCGGAGGAATTTGTGCGTCGGGACGGAGCCGCTCATGGCAAGAGACAAAAAGCAACGCCGTGATGAAGCCTCACAGGACATGTTGTGGCATGTCCAGCTCGTCCACAATTTCTCGAATAGTCACACGACTGAAAAGCCACCGAAAGCCATCTGAATCTTCCGAATGGTGCAAGAGCTGGGCATGTTAGAACATGTCCTGCGAGACCAACACGGAGGTGCTTTTGTCTCGCGCCATTAGCGCTCCGTGGCGAATTCCTCTGCATGTCTTTTCATGACAAAAACGCCTATAACAGTGGAATGTGCCGAAAAAGTGGTATGTCCACATCTTCTGCCATTTCTGTAGTAGTCAGACGACATCCCGGATCAACACAGCGTTCAGTTTGGAAATGATCTGGTCGTTTCAACCTGTTGATCGCCGCTCGGAGCGCAGTGCGCCCTCCGCCATTGTGCGCCGTCTTTAAACCGGTTGTAACACTCCTTAATCTGTGTGATCCCCATAGAATCGTCCCTGAAAGCCGTCTGAATCTTCCGAATGGTTTCCACCTGGCTGTCTCTCACAGTTTCTGGAAAAATTTGATGCAGCAAAGCTCCAAATCGTTCAGACATTTTCCTCACAATAAAAATCCGACGAGGAGGGTGGACCACTGCTCACTCAAAGCGTGCTCACAGGCGAATGATGCAACCGACAGGCGTGAAAAAACTCACGCATGCGCACGAAGGTTCAAGCTTGGCTGATGCAAGCGCACATGATTCAAATCCATATAGTTTTTTAAAAAATTAAAAGGTCGAATAGTTTTCTAACAGACCTCGTATATCATGAATGACATTCGTGTTTTGCGACTTATGGTTTGTGACCTGCATTCACGTTTTTAATCCCAGCAGTCTCTGTGCAAGAGGATAATGAGTATGGTTGGTCTTGAACCAGGAACCTATTTAAATGAACTTCAAGAATTCTGCCAAGAAGAGTGGTCAAATATGCAGCCAGAATCTAGCCAAAAACTTGTTTATGGTTACCAAAAACATCTGGTCGAGGTGCAGCTTGCTAAGGGATATTTAACCACACATTAGTCAGGGTGTATGTATATATTAGAGCCTGTATGTATAACTTTGACCCTCTGTGGATTAGAGAAGATCCGAAATAAATTCAGAGGTCATTTGGACATTCCCTGTTCCATCCCTGTCTTCAAAATCAATCAGTTGTTGTGGTTACAGTTGCTGAGCAACAGGCCAGTCCTCATTTGGACAGGCAGATATACATACATACACCCACAGCTTACTTTTGTCTATAAGATACTTTATGCAGTGTGGCAGCCACGCTGTCATGGTCCTGGACTTCACTTGGTCTCTCCTTAACTTGGTCTTGGTCTTGACTTGATCGCAACTCCTCAAAATCTTGGTCTTGTCTTACTTTCAATGCACTATTCTTTTGGTCATGATGATCTCAGTTTTGGCGGTCTTGGTTGAAAATGGAGTCAGGTAGTTTGCTGTAAGAAGGAAACATTTGAAAAAATCCTGATGTTTAGGTCAATACACCCCAAGGAGCTTGTCACTGAAAAGGGAAAGGTCAAATGCCTTCAGATTGAGTAAAGTAGAAACAAGCATTGCTCAGAGGTGAGTCATAGCTGAAGAAGTACCACTGCATTTGAAGGGCACATCCTGTTACAGAATCTTATCTTCTGAGGTCTAAATTATTGATGTCACTGCCGGCAGTGTAACCTTCAGTTCTATTACAATTATTTTTTTTTCTCTCTCCACTTAGGAAGTCCCATCAGCGTAACCACAGTCCTAATCCTCCTAATCCTCAAGACGCAGATCAAATGGGGTAAGACTATTTCAGTTTTGGCATGTCTGTACATTCTTAAGGGTCCCTTCACACATAACACGATGTTGGGCGAAAGACACAGAAACCCGAAGAAAATCCGCAAACAAAAATGAAATGGGGAAGCGCAAAACATTCCACCTGCTGTCAGGAGAGACGCACGGTAGGTCAGGCGTGCACGATACTGTGGCAGTGGTTTTGTGCACACTCATGTTGGCGCACACAAACACACTGCGAGCATGTGGAAAGTCAGGCACACAACAGTGGAGCAAAAAAATTTAAAAAACACCACAATTTATAATACTTAATTCCTGTTACAAAGAGTGGACTTATCCTCTGCCTAGACGTACACCAGGAAGTAATGAAATGACATGGATTACTGTTCTCCCTTTTATGTTTTACATTACATTACCTGATGTGCTCGTCTCATGAAGAGACGCAACAGCCGGGCTTCTGTGTCATGAAGAGCCGTGCTCTCGCATCGTGAGCACATCAGCCAGTGTGGCGTGTACAGCATCCAGTTAGCCTCTGCAAATGTGACGTGTTTTAATTATTACAAAGTGGGGAATTTCTGCAGACACATGTGTCGCGGAGACATCTTGTGAGGTGATTTTCTGCATGGCACGATATTTGCCAGCATTGCGGCGCACTGACGCAGCGGTCAGCTGAAGCGATATGTCTTTTATTTTATTTCCACATGAGGACAGCAAGCTGACGTCTGCGCCGCACTGCAGTTATGCAATGTCATATTCTATAAGCCACTACAGGTGTTCTCTGGCTGTGATTTGCAAGTACAGATATCTGAACAGCTACCAGTCACAGGGGGACATGCCCACATTTGTCTGCAGACCTCATCAGCTCACAGAAAAAGGAGGCTCACTCTCCTTTCCTTTAGTCTGTTATTTTTATTTTATATATGTATTATTATTCTTTTGTCCTGCATCTGTGTGGTGTCTGTTTTTACTTTACCACCTTGTGTGCATGGTCAGGTCTAGTTGTCAGTCGGTCTGCAGTCAGTTGACAGACGCTGTGGGTCCACAGCAAAGTGTATGAGCAAAGTCAGCACACATGAATGAGTTCACGCCTTTACCCTTATTTGTTTTATTTAATTTCCACTCTTTCTGTCTGTCATGCAAACTACAATTTATGCGGCGGAAGCGGCATCAGCCTCCCCTTATGTGATTGTATCAGCACGAAATTATTAGCATGTCATGAGAGCATGAGCGCCCGCCCACACATGTGCATTGTGTGTTCACCAGCTGAGCTGCAGTACACAGCAGTCAGCTATGACAGCATCACACTGCGCTGGACAGCAACCGGACTCCGGGACCCTCAGCCACAGCTGACAATGTTGGATTCATGGTGTGTATATGTGTGTGTGTGTGTGGGGGGGGGGTTGGCACAATCACAACCATGTGTTGCTCGGTTACACCACACTCATGTTGCATGGACAGCTCGAATGTGATCGCCTGCTCTCTCCTCTCATGCTAGGAGCGGAAATAGCCCCGCCTTTTCTAAGTGTCCAGCGAGTGGTGTTAGATGTTCATGTGTGACACCTGGAATTTTGCCAACGCCTGCTGAGAGAGTGGTCGAATGGGCACTCGCAGGGCACTCACAGTCTTTTGGCCGCTTGTGTGTGTGATTGGCAAGGTTGGGTATGATTACTTTGAAAGAATACATGTGGATTACATGTATGTATGTACATACATTTGGATTACTTGTAATCTGATTACTTTTGGATTACATTTCAAAGTAATTCTACCCAACCCTGGTGATTGGTTGTAGTGACAGCTGGACGAGGTGTTTGAGGTGGCTCCGATCTTCACTGTTGGCATGCAATTCCTCCTTCGTCCACCATTCTGCCTCAATCATGTTATGTGTGAAGGGGCCCTAAAGATCAACATTTCCTTCCAGCACTTTGCAAGAATTTTAATTATTCCAAAGTCACTGTGTAGAACAATAATTCATTTATAAAGTGAAATTGTTATTGTCTGTGTAAACTGTATAGGCTCTGAGGGCTGCTTCTTCATTATGTCTGGGCTCTGTCACGCTTTTTACATATGCCCAATTAAATAACTTCCATTATTCAGTGAGAAAATACATAGTAGAAAGATGAATAAGATTATTTGCATTCTTAATCTTTATAATCTCAATCTTTAAATTGTTCAGCACATGCAACAAAAACCCTGTGTTTACATTGATTACCATAATGCAAATAACCACAAGTTTTGTGTTTCAAGTAATCAACAATCACAGTGCAGTTACTAAGTAACTGCAGTGGTAACTAGTAACTAGTAACTGCAGTGGTATTGCAGAGTTTCAGAAATGATCAAAATATTATAATGGCGGCGGAATGTAATATTTCCATTGCAGAATTTGTAATGTTCAGATTGTTTGTTTTCATTACGGGTGCCAATTAAAACCTCCCCATTCTTTAATTCTATAAATTCAAATCACTGTTGACATTTCTATATTTTCTTGTGCTTAAAACGTGTGCAATGTTTACTTTTATGTTTAACATATTTATTTTTGAAAAGTTACTTTTTTAGTTGCTTTATACAGTTACTTCATTAGCAACTAATAAGTAATGTAATGTAATGTAACTAATAAAACTGTAATGTAACTAATAAAACTGTAATGTAACTAATAAAACTGTAATGTAACTAATAAAACTGTAATAATCTAACTTGATTACACTTAAGATTGAGCAATCAGCAAAGTAACTTATCAGTAAAGTAACTAATAGTTACTTTTCTGAGTACTAAATCTTAAAAATAACCAAGTTAGATTATGAGTTACTTTATTAATTACATTCAGCAGCAGCCCACAAGTTGTCCGCAGCTGTTAATGAAGAAAGTGTATGAAGTAACTAAGGGACGATACATACAACATTGCCACAGAAAATAAATAAATAAAAATAATCGGCAAATGTGATGCATATAAGTCATTTAGCTTCAGCTAATTTGCATGTTTGCATTTAGCTTCAAACATGCTCTTTTCATCATATTATCGCTGAAAATCCTGGCGGACCAATCGGCATTCAGCGTAAACCTTTTGAGAATTCTTGAACATTATTAGCAACATTACAGTGGAGCTAATGTCAGTGTGTTCTGAATGAAAATTCACTTGTTTTTGATGAGTTTTTGTTGTTTTGTTTTTTACCTGCTGTCTTTCTCACTCATCCACTCGAGTCAGTTTTTGGTGGAATCAGAAGTTGTCCTTTTGTCTTAAGTCAACAAAATGTTGTCAGCCACGGAATTTTGGTCACAAATTCCGGTGGTGTTCGATTGGTGTTTTACTGAACAGATGATCGTTCTTAGCACCATCTTAAATCACACAGTGTGGGTTCTGACTCCTCCATTTATCTTGACACAACAGTTTGACCTAAATTAATAAATAAAATAAAATCCACTCACACACACACACACACGTTGAGTAAGCACTTCTGGGTCAAATCTTACCTCGCATCATGGTGTGGGTAAATAAAACAATTTCTCTTTTTCATTGCACTTTAGTCAGCCCCTTTTGTGACAGATTCATCGTACATGATCATATCGCTGTAACAAAGGAAATTTGGTTCATCGCACAGCCTTAAATGCTCGTACCCACTTCACCTCGTAATGAGACTGTGAGTCCCCAGTGCTCCCCCACTCCCCACTGCCTTTATTTTGAAAGTTTTCTTCAGCTCTGCATTGATCTCATGCTTAGCATTTATTGAGGCCAGTTGATGGAGAACTATATCCACTAGTTTTTGTATTTTTCTAAACATGTTGTATGATATTTAATATTGTCAATATGCATGAACTCTAATACTTGTCCACAAGTAAAACAGTTTTGAAAACAGAAGTGATCCACCTGCCAGTACGTCTGTGGTTCTTCCTCTTTTTGATGTCATGTGATTCTGTTAACAACAGATAAGGGACATGTGTCAATAAGTGAGAGGAGCTTCCATTGGCAGCATGTTTTTTTTGTTTGTTTGTTTGTTTTTTAATCAGGGTGTGTATTACTCTACACAACATCTACTCGTGAAATACTTAACCAACAGAGAGGATTTTCAGTACACAATGAACTGCAAAAAATATATAAGTAAATAAATAAATAGAAAAAATAAGTAGAATCTGCTCCTTCCCATGCATTTTATTGTGTTTTGCAATAAACTGCAAACATTTGAGAAGCAGCTGTGACTTGGTGGTAGCCAGATGATCTAATTACCTGCAAGAAGCCCAGACATGTCAAAGCAACAACTAGTTGATAGATATGTTATATTACATAAGCAAAATAAACTTGGTTTTTACATTACTGTGGCACATCAAAATTATCCAAAATTTGAATCAGTTTTTATTATGATTTGCCCTTTGAATTTGGAGACTTACAAGATCATGACATTTATTACTGTCGTGAATGAAGTCGGAGGAGGTTATATTTTCACACCTGTTTGTTTGTCTGGTTGTGAAAGCCCACAATTTTTCATATATCGTTATGAAATTTTTAATAAAGATTCATATCCTCATAGGCAATCAATCAATCAATCAATCAATTTTTTTATATAGCGCCAAATCACAACAAACAGTTGCCCCAAGGCGCTTTATATTGTAAGGCAAGCCCATACAATAATTAGGTAAAACCCCAACGGTCAAAACGACCCCCTGTGAGCAAGCACTTGGCTACAGTGGGAAGGAAAAACTCCCTTTTAACAGGAAGAAACCTCCAGCAGAACCAGGCTCAGGGAGGGGCAGTCTTCTGCTGGGACTGGTTGGGGCTGGGGGAGAGAACCAGGAAAAAGACATGCTGTGGAGGGGAGCAGAGATCGATCACTAATGATTAAATGCAGAGTGGTGCATACAGAGCAAAAAGAGAAAGAAACAGTGCATCATGGGAACCCCCCAGCAGTCTACGTCTATAGCAGCATAACTAAGGGATGGTTCAGGGTCACCTGATCCAGCCCTAACTATAAGCTTTAGCAAAAAGGAAAGTTTTAAGCCTAATCTTAAAAGTAGAGAGGGTGTCTGTCTCCTGGTAGGAATGGGGTCTAATAAACATGTTGATGGTTTGGATGAAGTAACTAATGAAAATAACTCAGACAGAACAATCGGAGAGAAAGAGTCTAACCAAATACCGGCATCACTGAAAGCAGCCAAAGATAACGATACGTCTTTGGGATGGTTATGAGTAATTTTTTCTCTAATAGTTAAAATTTTGTTAGCAAAGAAAGTCATGAAGTCATTACTAGTTAAAGTTACTGGAATACTCAGCTCAATAGAGCTCTGACTCTTTGTCAGCCTGGCTACAGTGCTGAAAAGAAACCTGGGGTTGTTCTTATTTTCTTCAATTAGTGATGAGTAGAAAGATGTCCTAGCTTTACGGAGGGCTTTTTTATAGAGCAACAGACTCTTTTTCCAGGCTAAGTGAAGATCTTCTAAATTAGTGAGACGCCATTTCCTCTCCAACTTACGGGTTATCTGCTTTAAGCTACGAGTTTGTGAGTTATACCACGGAGTCAGGCACTTCTGATTTAAAGCTCTCTTTTTTAGAGGAGCTACAGCATCCAAAGTTGTCTTCAATGAGGATGTAAAACTATTGACGAGATACTCTATCTCACTTACAGAGTTTAGGTAGCTACTCTGCACTGTGTTAGGTATATGGCATTAGAGACCATAAAGAAGGAATCATATCCTTAAACCTAGTTACAGCGCTTTCTGAAAGACTTCTAGTGTAATGAAACTTATTCCCCACTGCTGGGTAGTCCATCAGAGTAAATGTAAATGTTATTAAGAAATGATCAGACAGAAGGGAGTTTTCAGGGAATACTGTTAAGTCTTCTATTTCCATACCATAAGTCAGAACAAGATCTAAGATATGATTAAAGTGGTGGGTGGACTCAATTACTTTTTGAGCAAAGCCAATAGAGTCTAATAATAGATTAAATGCAGTGTTGAGGCTGTCATTCTCAGCATCTGTGTGGATGTTAAAATCGCCCACTATAATTATCTTATCTGAGCTAAGCACTAAGTCAGACAAAAGGTCTGAAAATTCACAGAGAAACTCACAGTAACGACCAGGTGGACGATAGATAATAACAAATAAAACTGGTTTTTGGGACTTCCAATTTGGATGGACAAGACTAAGAGACAAGCTTTCAAATGAATTAAAGCTCTGTCTGGGTTTTTGATTAATTAATAAGCTGGAATGGAAGATTGCTGATAATCCTCCGCCCCGGCCCGTGCTACGAGCATTCTGACAGTTAGTGTGACTCGGGGGTGTTGACTCATTTAAACTAACATATTCATCCTGCTGTAACCAGGTTTCTGTTAGGCAGAATAAATCAATACGTTGATCAATTATTATATCATTTACCAACAGGGACTTAGAAGAGAGAGACCTAATGTTTAATAGACCACATTTAACTGTTTTAGTCTGTGGTGCAGTTGAAGGTGCTATATTATTTTTTCTTTTTGAATTTTTATGCTTAAATAGGTTTTTGCTGGTTATTGGTAGTCTGGGAGCAGGCACCGTCTCTACGGGGATGGGGTAATGAGGGGATGGCAGGGGGAGAGAAGCTGCAGAGAGGTGTGTAAGACTACAACTCTGCTTCCTGGTCCCAACCCTGGATAGTCACGGTTTGGAGGATTTAAGAAAATTGGCCAGATTTCTAGAAATGAGAGCTGCTCCATCCAAAGTGGGATGGATGCCGTCTCTCCTAACAAGACCAGGTTTTCCCCAGAAGCTTTGCCAATTATCTATGAAGCCCACCTCATTTTTTGGACACCACTCAGACAGCCAGCAATTCAAGGAGAACATGCGGCTAAACATGTCACTCCCGGTCTGATTGGGGAGGGGCCCAGAGAAAACTACACAGTCCGACATTGTTTTTGCAAAGTTACACACCGATTTAATGTTAATTTTAGTGACCTCCGATTGGCGTAACCGGGTGTCATTACTGCCGACGTGAATTACAATCTTACCAAATTTACGCTTAGCCTTAGCCAGCAGTTTCAAATTTCCTTCAATGTCGCCTGCTCTGGCCCCCGGAAGACAATTGACTATGGTTGCTGGTGTCGCTAACTTCACATTTCGCAAAACAGTCGCCAATAACCAGAGTTTGATCCTCGGCGGGTGTGTCGCCGAGTGGGGAAAAACGGTTAGAGATGTGAACAGGTTGGCGGTGTACACGGGGCTTCTGTTTAGGGCTACGCTTCCTCCTCACAGTCACCCAGTCAGCCTGCTTTCCCAGCTGCTCGGGATCTGCCAGGGGGGAACTAACGGCGGCTAAGCTACCTTGGTCCGCACCGACTACAGGGGCATGGCTAGCTGTAGAATTTTCCACGGTGCGGAGCCGAGTCTCCAATTCGCCCAGCCTGGCCTCCAAAGCTACGAATAAGCTACACTTATTACAAGTACCGTTACTGCTAAAGGAGGCCGAGGAATAACTAAACATTTCACACCCAGAGCAGAAAAGTGCGGGAGAGACAGGAGAAGCCGCCATGCTAAATCGGCTAAGAGCTAGTAGCTACGCTAAGCTAGCGGATTCCTAAAACACGCAAAGTGAATAATGTGTAAATAATTTAGAGGTGATTCAGCAGAAGGAGTGCTTTAGTTAAGGCACGTAAAGATTACACTGGGAAAGAAATCGTAATCTAGATAACTAGATCAATCTAACTGCGCAGATTAAACAGCTAACAGATACAGAAAAACACCGCTGTGCTCCGGAACAGGAAGTGATACAATACCGCAGTGAGAGCCAACCACCAGTAGAGGCAAGCCAATGCACTCAGTGTTTGAGCAGATAGCAGAACTGATTCAATTTTCAAGGTCATAGGTCAAAGTTCAAACTCATGAAAAATCTCTGAATGTTTGAAAAATCTCTATGTTTAACATTGAATGAATTTTACAGACTCACACAGTTTGATCCGAATCTGATCCAGATTACAGATTTTGTGGACATTTGAATTTAACATTGAAAACCCCATTTGGTGTACATTTTGCATTAAATCTCAATCAAAAGTGCCTCAATCACTCCCATTTTTCTGCTATGGATTTACTTATACCATGACCGTGTGTATGCTTTCAACCTCAGGGCCCCACTGACCTCCCTCTTGGTGCCCCCAGTCAGCATAGTTTGGTGTCAATTTCTTAATTACTGTGACTGTGCATAGCGAACACAAGCACACACACACACACATGGTCAGCTTTATATATTAGATTTTACATTATATCTTAATCAAAAGTGTTGTGTGGGCTGCCAGAAGAGGAGGTACTGCTGGCCCACCACCAGAGGGCGCCCTGCCTGAAGTGCGGGCTTCAGGCACGAGAGGGCGCTGCCGCCACGGACACAGCCGAGGGTGACAGCTGTCACTCATTATCTCTTGACAGCTGTCACCCATCTACTCTACATCATCTCACTCCATAAAGACCAGACGTCATCTCCACCTCGTTGCCGAGATATCGTACTTCTATGGAGGTAACTTTCTCTGCCTGTATTAATTGATTCCAAGAGCTATTGTGTTGCAGCTGTCAACCAGAGGACCGGCGTGGGTCGCGACTGTTTCGTCCTACGTCCTGTCAGATAAGTGGTTAAACAGACGCTGCACGAGTGTGTGTTAGAGGTGGAGGTGGCATTCCCACCGTTGTTGTTACGGGGTGTACACACACCCACACTTGACTGTCTTTGTTCTTCGCCAGCAGTACCAGATTCGACAGTCGGGGACGGTGATCACCTGGGAATTCAGGACTTGGCGGCTCCAGTATTCACCAGGTTCAGTGGCGGCGGAAATCATGTGGTTCCGGCTCTTCTCAGGACAGACGTCTTCTATCCTCGAGCCTGCCCACATATCACCTTTGTGGATTGACTGTTATCAGATTCTGAGATTGTCTGTGTATTTGTTGTGCACCTTCACAACATTAAATTGTTACTTTTTTGGCTCATCTATTGACCGTTCATTTGCGCCCCCTGTTGTGGGTCCGTGTCACTACACTTTCACAACAGGATATCTCGGCCAGCGTCATGGATCCCGAGGGGCGTCACCCATCTGTTGGACAGCCAATGGAAGAGCAGGGTGCACCGGTGCGCAGCCGAATATGCAGTCGACTTCCGCATCGCGGCTGCGAGGTCCGGCTGGAATAACGTTGCGCTGCGCGCCGCCTTCATAAACAGACTGTCATCGGTCCTGAAGGAGCATCTGGTAGCTAGGGAAGAACCGCGGGATTTAGATGGGCTTATCGATCTCGTTATACGGTTAGACAATCGGTTGGAGGAGCGCCGTCGGGAGCGAGGCGAAGGACGTGGCTGGATACGCGCCGCCCCTCTCCCTTCCGGGTTCGAAAAGGGGCCGCCCTCCCCACGCTCCACAGCCGCAGCGCTCCGTGGGGCAACAGCTCCCCCTGCTGACGTTGTTAGGGAAACGCACAGGGCCAAAATGAGGAGGCTGGTCCGCGGGGAGTGTTTTCTCTGCAGCTCAAAGGAGCACATACAGGAAAACTGCCCCAAACGGCCACAACGACAACAACCGCCCTTAGAGACTGGGCTAAGGGGGGGTCATAACATTCACGTGGGACACACACAGATTGCCACACGACTCCCAGTTACAATCCTGAGCGGGGATTTAACCCTTCAAGCCCCAGCACTGGTGGACACGGGGTCAGAAGGGAATTTGCTAGACAGCAGATGGGCAAGGGAGGTAGGGCTCCCTCTGGTGGCGCTTCCTTCGCCATTGCAGGTGCGGGCACTAGATGGCACCCTCCTCCCTTTAATCACACACAAGACACAAACAGTAACTCTGGTGGTGTCTGGAAACCATCGGGAGGAGATTGAGTTTTTTGTAACTCCTTCTACCTCCCGCGTGATTTTGGGCTTCCCATGGATGTTGAAGCACAATCCCCGGATTGATTGGCCATCTGGGGTGGTGGTTCAGTGGAGCGAAACCTGCCATCGGGTGTGTTTAAGATCCTCGGTTCCTCCCGGTTTACATGCTAAGGAGGAGGTCAAAGTCCCTCCCAATCTGACGGCGGTGCCGGTTGAGTACCACGATCTTGCTGACGTCTTCAGCAAGGATCTGGCACTCACCCTTCCCCCGCACCGTCCGTACGATTGTGCCATTGATTTGGTTCCAGGCGCTGAGTTCCCGTCCAGCAGGCTGTACAACCTCTCACGACCTGAGCGCGAATCAATGGAGACCTACATCCGGGACTCATTAGCTGCCGGGCTGATCCGGAACTCCACCTCCCCGATGGGTGCAGGTTTCTTTTTTGTGGGCAAGAAAGATGGCGGACTCCGTCCATGCATTGATTACAGGGGGCTGAATGAGATTACGGTTCGCAACCGGTACCCGTTGCCATTGTTGGATTCCGTGTTCACCCCCCTGCATGGAGCCAAAATCTTTACTAAGCTGGATCTTAGAAATGCGTATCACCTGGTTCGGATCCGGAAGGGAGATGAATGGAAGACGGCATTTAACACCCCGTTAGGTCACTTTGAGTACCTGGTCATGCCGTTCGGCCTCACCAATGCCCCCGCGACGTTCCAAGCCTTGGTTAACGACGTCTTGCGGGACTTCCTGCACCGATTCATCTTCGTATATCTGGACGATATTCTCATCTTTTCTCCGGATCCTGAGACCCATGTCCAGCATGTACGTCAGGTCCTGCAGCGGTTGTTAGAGAACCGACTGTTTGTGAAGGGCGAGAAGTGCGAGTTTCACCGCACGTCTTTGTCCTTCCTGGGGTTTATCATCTCCTCCAACTCCGTCACCCCTGATCCGGCCAAGGTTGCGGCGGTGAGAGATTGGCCCCAACCAACAAGCCGTAGGAAGCTGCAACAGTTCCTCGGCTTCGCTAATTTCTATAGGAGGTTCATTAAGGGCTACAGTCAGGTAGTTAGCCCCCTGACAGCCCTGACCTCTCCAAAAGTCCCCTTCACCTGGTCAGATCGGTGCGAAGCCGCGTTCAAGGAGTTGAAATGACGGTTCTCTACTGCGCCAGTTTTGGTGCAGCCCGACCCTAGCCGCCAGTTCGTGGTTGAAGTGGACGCCTCCGACTCAGGGATAGGAGCCGTGCTATCCCAGAGTGGAGAGACCAATAAGGTTCTTCACCCGTATGCCTACTTTTCTCGCAGGTTGACCCCGGCTGAACGGAACTATGACGTCGGCAATCGAGAACTCCTTGCGGTGAAACAGGCTCTTGAGGAGTGGAGACACCTGTTGGAGGGAGCGTCTGTGCCATTCACGGTTTTCACTGACCATTGGAACCTGGAGTATATCAGGACCGCCAAGCGGCTGAACCCCAGGCAAGCCCGCTGGTCACTGTTCTTCGGGCATTTTGACTTCCGGATCACCTATCGCCCCGGGACCAAGAACCAGAGGTCGGATGCCTTGTCCCAGGTACATGAAGAGGAGGTCAAAACTGCACTGTCAGATCCACCAGAGCCCATCCTGCCTGAGTCCACTATCGTGGCCACCCTCACCTGGGACATGGAGAAGATCGTCCGGGAGGCCCTGGCACGGAGCCCGGACCCCGGTACTGGTCCGAAGAACCGTCTGTACGTCCCACCAGAGGCCAGAGCTGCAGTCTTGGACTTCTGTCATGGTTCCAAGCTCTCCTGTCATCCAGGGGTGCGAAGGACCGTGGCAGTTGTCCGGCAGCGCTTCTGGTAGGCGTCTATGGAGGCCGACGTCCGGGAGTACATCCAGGCCTGCACCATCTGTGCCAGGGGCAAGGCAGACCACAAAAGGTCCCAAGGACTTCTCCAGCCGCTTCCTGTGCCTCATCGCCCCTGGTCGCATATCGGCCTGGATTTCGTTACGGGCCTCCCGCCGTCCCAGGGCAACACCACCATCTTCACAATAGTGGACCGATTCTCCAAGGCGGCCCACTTCGTGGCCCTCCCAAAGCTCCCAACAGCCCAGGAGACAGCAGACCTCCTGGTCCACCACGTCGTCCGTCTGCATGGGATACCCACCGACATCGTCTCTGATCGTGGTCCCCAGTTCTCCTCACACGTCTGGAGGAGCTTCTGCCAGGAACTAGGGGCCACTGTGAGCCTCTCGTCCGGGTATCACCCGCAGACCAACGGACAGGCAGAACGGGCCAATCAGGAATTGGAGCAAGCCCTGCGCTGTGTGACGTCCGCACACCCGACGGCCTGGAGTGAACATCTGGCCTGGATCGAGTATGCGCATAACAGCCAGGTGTCCTCTGCCACCGGCCTCTCCCCATTTGAGGTGTGTTTGGGGTATCAGCCCCCGTTGTTTCCCGTGGTGGAGGGAGAGGTCGGTGTGCCCTCGGTCCAGGCCCACCTGCGGAAGTGCCGTCGGGTGTGGCGCTCCGCCCGTTCTGCCTTGTTGAAGGCCCAGAGGAGGGCGAAGACCCATGCAGACCGCCGACGATCCCCGGCCCCTGCTTACCAGCCCGGGGAGGAGGTGTGGTTATCCACGAAGGACATCCCCCTCCAGGTGGACTCCCCGAAACTCAAGGACAGATATATCGGACCATACAAGATCCTCAAAGTCCTCAGTCCTGCCGCAGTGAAGCTCCAACTCCCAGCTTCACTGCGGATCCACCCGGTCTTTCATGTTTCAAGGATCAAACCTCACCACACCTCACCCCTCTGTGCTCCCGGACCGGCGCCGCCTCCTGCTCGGATCATCGACGGGGAGCAGGCTTGGACGGTGCGCCGGCTCCTGGACGTCCGTCGGATGGGCCGGGGGTTCCAGTATTTGGTGGACTGGGAGGGGTATGGACCCGAAGAACGCTCCTGGGTGAAGAGGAGCTTCATCCTGGATCCGGCCCTCCTGGCCGACTTCTACCACCATCACCCGAACAAGCCTGGTCGGGCGCCAGGAGGCGCCCGTTGAGGGGGGGGGTCCTGTTGTGTGGGCCGCCAGAAGAGGAGGTACTGCTGGCCCACCACCAGAGGGCGCCCTGCCTGAAGTGCGGGCTTCAGGCACGAGAGGGCGCTGCCGCCACGGACACAGCCGAGGGTGACAGCTGTCACTCATTATCTCTTGACAGCTGTCACCCATCTACTCTACATCATCTCACTCCATAAAGACCAGACGTCATCTCCACCTCGTTGCCGAGATATCGTACTTCTATGGAGGTAACTTTCTCTGCCTGTATTAATTGATTCCAAGAGCTATTGTGTTGCAGCTGTCAACCAGAGGACCGGCGTGGGTCGCGACTGTTTCGTCCTACATCCCATCAGATAAGTGGTTAAACAGACGCTGCACGAGTGTGTGTTAGAGGTGGAGGTGGCATTCCCACCGTTGTTGTTACGGGGTGTACACACACCCACACTTGACTGTCTTTGTTCTTCACCAGCAGTACCAGATCCGACAGTCGGGGACGGTGATCACCTGGGAATTCGGGACTTGGCGGCTCCAGTATTCACCAGGTTCGGTGGCGGCGGAAATCGTGTGGTTCCGGCTCTTCTCAGGACAGACGTCTTCTATCCTCGAGCCTGCCCACACGTCACCTTTGTGGATTGACTGTTATCAGATTCTGAGATTGTCTGTGTATTCGTTGTGCACCTTCACAACATTAAATTGTTACTTTTTTGGCTCATCTATTGACCATTCATTTGCGCCCCCTGTTGTGGGTCCGTGTCACTACACTTTCACAACACAAAAGTGCCCCAATCACCCTCATATTTGAAATTGAGGTGCACACTGTCACTCACCTGACAAAGTTTGATCTAGATCTGATCCAAATTGTGGATTTTGTGGACATTTGAAGCCCATTCGGTGTACATTTTGTGACATATCTCAATCAAAAGTGTCTCAATCACTCTCATTTTACTCTTATGGATTTACCTACACCACCAAAATTGAATAGAGGTTCCAATTTTATGCCTTTTTTGTCTATTGTCTTGTTATCAGTCAGAAACCAAGTGCCAAAAAGCAATGACAAATTGTGCATAGCAGAGATAAAATTATCTGGAAAAAAAAAAATTCCAAAACTGAAAACTTTGAAAAAACAACAACAACCTGACCAGAAAAATACTTTGATTCAAGTGCATGAACTAAATGCATACTTATTTTTGAGTTATTGTATTAACAAACTGAAGAGACTGGATGCTTTCATTCACTGCATTTTACAGTATAAATATCAAAGCCTAGGAATGAAATTGCCTTATGCACATAGAAAGACTACAAGCTAGTGGAAGTTTTGTATTGGGTCTGACACTACTCTATTTATTTATTTATTTGCACTATTGTTAAAACCAATTCATTAACATTATTACAGAAACCAGTGATTTAGGCGCTTTTGTGAGTGAGGAAAGGTTTATTAACCTTGAGGAATCTGGGTGTCTGGGTTTGCAGTTGTCCAGGATCAAGACTACAATCTAGGCTTTTAATGACTTTCTGGACTCAGCCATCAGAAGTATATCTGTATATGGTGACAGTGTGTTGAACTTTAAGAGACATTCCTTTATTTATGCAGTGACAGTGATGTCTCTGGATATTCAGGCTGACAATAAATGGTTTTATCCAACAAGGAATTGTTTTTCTAATTGGCACAGATAATTTTTGTGGCATCTTGTTTTGTAAATACTTCGACAAACAAAGCTTGAAGCATTTCCTGCATTTTAATGTAAATAGATATATATATATAACTTTATTGTTTGGTACATTTGTACATATGTTTTTGAAATTTACAATTTATATCTGTATTCTAAGTTATAAAAATGGCTTGTTAAACATGTTTGTGGTTTTCACAGTTTCACATTTTATGTTTTTGTGTGGATTTAGGTTCATTATCGCAATACAGTATGTCAGAATGAAAGAAAAACCGTAAAGTCACACAGGTGAGGTTCTGCTGAAAAAATGGCACCAAACAAGGAAAAGCAAACAGTTTATTAAGGTAAATTATGAAGGTAAAACCAAGTAGTCAAAAGCAGCCAATTACGAATCATATACCCTGGACCCCAGAGGGTTAAGTACAAGTCATTCTTAATTAATTATTTGTCACTACTTAATTACATATTTATTCATGATAATGTGTCATTATTATAAAGTGCTACCTAACAATCATGTGGCCAAGTGGTTAATGCGCTTGGTTTCAGTTCAGAAGGCTCTGGGTTCAAATCCCACCCCTGCCACATTTCTCCATGTAATGTGGAGTTGCGTCAGGAAGGGCATCCGGCGTAAAACCGGTGCCAATTTAACATGCAGATCCAACTTGGATTTGCTGTGGCGACCCCGAGTGCAAACAAGGGAGCAGCCGAAGGGACTTACTTTTTTACCTAACAATCATGATGTCAACTTGCCATAAACACAAAAATAGATGCATATTTTGTTAATGTTAAGTTGTCATAGTAAGGACATCCTAAACAAATTTATTCTCAAGTCATCATGACAAAGACAATTTCTGGTTATGTCACTGTGATTAATTTCAAGTTGTCATAATCAAGACAACCCTAAAAATGTCAACTTCATTATACAAACAGAATGACACTTAATGACAGCAGTCATACACTTTTATGACATTGACAAAATGTTTATGACACGTTCATGACTGTGTCATGAAAAAGTTATGATAGTGTCATGTCACTATTATGACAATACTATCAAGTAAAGTGTGACCCATAAATGACCACCATTTGGTGACGTACTTTTTACTCCTATGTTTCAAGGGGAGCTGGAGATGACAGTGTGCCAGGGAGGTTGAGCCGTAGACTGTCCCGTCTGGGTAGTAGACATCAGTCCAGGGATTCTCCGATACCTCCTACACAGCAGGAGAGACCTGCTGCTCTACCTGTTGGAGCTGCTCAACAAGGTGTGCCTTTGTTGCTTTATAGAGATTTGACGGTTATAAATAATTACTACTGCTGTCTGAATTATACACTGAGAAGGATCTCAGTCCAAAGTCCTGAATTACAGCGTTATAGCAGAAGTGTTTCATTGTTAAAATGTTTCTGTGTAGGCTCTCAGTTGTCCAGGTGGTTTCCATAGTAGAAAAAGCTTGAATCTTCGACTGGACTGGGTTGCTTGACGCGAGGACATTTCGCTTCAAATCACACAAGCTTCCTCAGCTAAAATTCTTGCTCTGGTGGTCTGACTTCTGTCTTGACTCTTGTAGAGAAGAATAATCAAGAAGTCACAAAAGTTGGAGTTTTAAACCTAACCAGACCCCTCCTACCAAGAGGCAGACTGGTATAGGCCAGTGACTAACAATAGCTCTAATTAGCACCTATTGTGCTCTAGTTAGCGCCCTCCTAATGACAGGGCAGCTGTCCCTCCTAATGATGGGAGGGACCCTCTCCTGATGGCTCCCTTGACGACTCTGCTGATGACGTGAATGACTCATTACCATGAACAAAAGACTTAAACTGCTTTGACCTGAGTACCCCATTGTAAACAGGGGATAAAGTGTGTCTCAGACCCCCTCCCCAGTTAAGGCTGGGTTTCAAACATTTCACAAAGAATGTCTCCTTGACCCCTCTCTCAAACCATTTCTTCTCTCTGGCTAATATTTTAACTTCCTTGTCCTCAAACGTGTGGTTAGTGTCTTTAAGGTGGAGATGAACTGCAGACTGAGGTCCACTGGCGCCCTCTCTGTGGTGCTGGTATAGCCTTTTGTGTAAAGGTTGCTTAGTCTCACCTATGTAGTGTTCGTTACAGTTTTCCTGACATCTGATAGAATACACTACATTGCTCTTTTTGTAACTAGGGATCCTGTCCTTAGGGTGAACTAATTTCTGTCTCAAGGTGTTAACCAGTTTAAAGTAAACTGGGATTTTGTGCTGTCTGAAGATCCTCTGTAGTTTTTCCCCTACTCCTGCTAAATAAGGGAGAGACACTCCTCTTCTTCTTGTCTATCTGGTCTCTTTGTTCTCTGGGACTTCTGCACTTTGTCCTGGGACCACCGTGGGTACCCACATACTGTGAGGGCTTTCTGGACAAGTTGTTGTTCTTGTTGTTGTGGGCACCTGTAACAAGTGCCCACAATTGCAGAGGGAAGGGCTAAAGAACAACAACAACTTGTCCTTCTTGATTATTCTTCTCTACAAGAGTCAAGACAGAAGTCAGACCACCAGAGCAAGAATTTTAGCTGAGGAAGCTTCTGTGATTTGAAGCGAAACGTCCTCGCGTCAAGCAACCCAGTCCAGTCGACGATTCAAGCTTTTTATACTATGCCTTGAATGCTGTACATTATTCTTGCTTCAGCACCTTTGGAGAATATTTCTGCTATTAAATACCATCCCTGCTTATCAAATTGTACTAAGTGCTCCAACAGTGAGAATTATGTTAAATCAACTTATGCAGACTGGACAGCTCTGTGGGGGAGCCGAGCTACCAAGCATAAATACCTGGGTTTGATTCCAGCTTTGTGCATCAGGCTTTAGCCTGTGTTCTTGGACAAGACTCTTCTGCCAACAAGTTCTCAATCCCAAACTCATCACATATTTATGCTTGGTCAGTCACCCTTACTGCCAAGTTGTGATGCACTGGTTACCTGCTTTGAATGATCTAATGGTGCATGGAGTAGCAGGTTTACATACAGTAGGCTAATTTGTCTCTGATAACATACATAACTATCTGTTTGACTCCCACGTCATCGATCGGCACAGCACAGGGTTTGGGTTATGGTTACGGTGAAGGTTTGGATTAGGATTAACTTGACCCTTTGTGTCACTAAATGACATGAAGGAGGTACCTTCATGCCACATATGACAAGTTAGGTACACCAACCCTGCGTAGTTAAGTATGTTATGACCAGGGTTTTGTATCAGTATGTGGTGACTTGGGTGTAGGAATGTGCGCCATACCAGTCAACCCAGCAGGAAATGGGTACCACCAGCCTCCGTTAGGGGTGTAACCTGCAATGGACTACCACCCAGTAGAATTTAATCACCTGCCCTACAGATCTTATAGCTCAGAAAGGATTTAATCTCTCTCAAAATCAACTTACAAATCAATGAAAGCACCTTTATTTTGAAGACAGTTCTTCCGGGCAATCACCAGCAGGGTCAGCTGCCACTTATACTTGTTGACTACTCTGTTTTGAAATCCACACAATAAAGATCCACTGACATGAATTTTAACATGTTTTGCACACTTTTTTCTCAGTTTAAACTGTTGGCCAACTGTATCACTAAACAAAAGAAGGTAAATTCAGGGAATCTATAGAATGTTCCATTTTCACCTGAAGTTCTGAAAAGCTCAACTTCACTGTCTCACTGTCAGGAGCACCACCATATTCCACTTTTAGAGCAAAACTCCTGCTTATTAATAATGCAGCAACTCCACTGAGCTGCAGGAATAGTTTATGAGTACTGTCGTCTTCAATCAATCAATCAATCAATCAATTTTTTTATATAGCGCCAAATCACAACAAACAGTTGCCCCAAGGCGCTTTATATTGTAAGGCAAGGCCATACAATAATTATGTAAAACCCCAACGGTCAAAACGACCCCCTGTGAGCAAGCACTTGGCTACAGTGGGAAGGAAAAACTCCCTTTTAACAGGAAGAAACCTCCAGCAGAACCAGGCTCAGGGAGGGGCAGTCTTCTGCTGGGACTGGTTGGGGCTGAGGGAGAGAACCAGGAAAAAGACATGCTGTGGAGGGGAGCAGAGATCGATCACTAATGATTAAATGCAGAGTGGTGCATACAGAGCAAAAAGAGAAAGAAACAGTGCATCATGGGAACCCCCCAGCAGTCTACGTCTATAGCAGCATAACTAAGGGATGGTTCAGGGTCACCTGATCCAGCCCTAACTATAAGCTTTAGCAAAAAGGAAAGTTTTAAGCCTAATCTTAAAAGTAGAGAGGGTGTCTGTCTCCCTGATCTGAATTGGGAGCTGGTTCCACAGGAGAGGAGCCTGAAAGCTGAAGGCTCTGCCTCCCATTCTACTCTTACAAACCCTAGGAACTACAAGTAAGCCCGTAGTCTGAGAGCGAAGTGCTCTATTGGGGTGATATGGTACTACGAGGTCCCTAAGATGGGACCTGATTATTCAAAACCTTATAAGTAAGAAGAAGAATTTTAAATTCTATTCTAGAATTAACAGGAAGCCAATGACAGTTAATCTTGCAATAACTTTTATTTTGCTTTGATAGATAATGTACCGTCTCCTCCAGCTCCACCTCCACCTCCACCTCCAGCTCCTGGTGCTGCTCAGGCTGAGGCAGCAGTTACAGTCAATAATTCTCTGGTTCCGCTACCCATGGGAACACCACCTAAACGCCCAGACAAAGCCCTGAAACCCAAACTTCCACCTCGGCCATTGTCTAAGGTGTTCAGCAGCACTGAACATGGAGCAACTGTGTTACAGGTATAGCAAACCGATGGCACTTTATTTTTTGGGGACACAAACAAAAATTTTCTCTGTATCATCTCAGAAAACCATTCTGCATTTATAGAGCAATATCCATTTAATTAATGTACAACATTATCCCAGGATTCAGTTTATAATCACAGGCTGACCCATTAAACTTCATGATTAATGTATTAAATATTGAAACATTATGGATGCTTCATGCACAAACTTGCCTTGTTTGCATATTTTAATGTGAACTTTGGAATTAACCTTCCATTGGTGCAATGATTTATTATGCGATTTAGAAGACTAAAGTCTGCAGCAATGTCTCAAGACTGTGATACAGATGGAACAATGTACAGTTGAGGAGGAAATTATTATTCCCCCTATGAAATTTCAAAGTTTTCTTCAAAATTTTCTCAAGTGCTTTTTTTTTTTTTTTTAACAAAGCAAGGAATTTTCAACACAGCAGTTCTAAATATCCTAGTTTTATTTTGGATGCTTTCATTATTTTACTTTGCACACAGAAACAAAATTATTGTACAAAAACCAAAAGCTGCCAAATTCAAAATTATTAGCCCCTTTTGTTGAAACATAGCACAAAACACTGTTGTCCATTGATGTGTTTTTACTTTGTAAAGCTCAAAGCTTATAAAATCAAGTTCAAACTGGGGGTTATCTTCCAGTGTACACACAGTATAAAAACTTCAGTAAGGGTTTGAGCTGTCACTTATGAAAGCATCAAAAGAACTCAGAATAGACTTGAAACAGAATTGTTGATGCACACAAAGCAGGAGAAGGATATACTGGACAAAGTTAATCACAGCATTTTCAAGTGTCAAGAACTGGAGTGAGAAGGCCCATCAAGAAATTCATAGAGCATCACCCAGTAAAAAACAAGGCAAAGGTAGGAAGCGAAAGATTTTAAAGACTCTGGAAAGAAGCCTAGTGAGAGATGTGTCTAAAGACCCCAGAACACTAGTCAATGACTTAGCCCAATCTTGAATTGTAGTCTCAAGGAAGGCAATCACAAGAGTCCTGGACAAGAAAAGACTGTGAGGCTGTAGATCAAGAAAAACTTAACTTCTGCAGAAGAAACACCTTCACAGCAGACTAAAGTATGGTAAGGACAACCTGGAAAATGATTATGCATACAGGAAGTGTGTCGTATGGTCAGATGAGACTGAACTAGATGTCTTTGGCCATATAGACATTGCTTTGTTTGGAGAAAGAAGGGAGAGTAGTAAAACCCAAAGAACACCGTGCCCACACTGAAACATGGTGGTGGGAACATTGTGCTGTGGGGATGCTTCAGTGTACCTGGAACTGGGAATTTCATCAAGGTGGAAGGAAAGAAGAATATATGTCAAGATTTTGAAAGCAAACCTCAAGCAGTCAGCAGTAAAACTGTGTCTGAGTCATCGCTTTGTGTTAAAACATGACAACAACACCAAAACATATGTCACTCCTTGTGAAGATCTATCCAGAAGACCAAAGTGAATGAAGACCAAACTGAATGTAAATGACTGGCCTGCACAAAGCCCCGACTTGAATCCTGCTGAAAATCTGTGGAGTGAACCAAAGACCAAGATCCATGACAGAGGACCATCAAATCTGGAGGAGCTTGAGAGATTCACTAAAGAACAATGGGCTGGGATTCCTCAGCACACATGTCTGAAAACTAAAACAAAAAGGACACACAACTGACTAATAGCATAAGGAGGGCTAATAATTTTACCGTGGTAGTTTTTGGGTTTGGTGAAATAATTTTGGTTGTGTGTGCAAAGTAAAATAATGTAAGCATGCAAAATAAAACTAGTGTTTTGTGTGTGTGTGTGTGTGTGTGTGTGTGCGTGCGTGCGTGCGTGCGTGCGTGTGTGTGTGTGTTATGTTCATGTCTGTGTCTTATACCCCCGTCACACATACACCGATTGGTAATCGGGAAGTAATGAGGAGCATGTTATGTGTCGGACGCAGGACGGAGAACCGACCAGCGTTTGAAGGACCCAGTATAAAATAAGCAGAGAACGGTACAAAGGATAACAAAATTTAATGACATAACAGTGATGTGAAAAATACAACAAATGAGTGCGTGGTCTGGCGTGGTGGAATTGCGGTGTGCTCCCAGCAGCACTAACGGTCCGGAGCCAGAAACTGTTCGGACCCAAGGACCCCTCCGACACCCCCCAGGTGGCCGCGACAAACCGAGTCTGTGAAAGAAGAAACCATCATGTGAGTCCACACTCCACACACAGAGAGACAACTCAAAGGTGTACATAAACAGCAAACACTTCCTGGCTTAATCACAGCTTCCCTCCCTGCAGGCATGGAACACCCAGTTCACATAACTCAACTGCAGTGGAAGCTGATTAAACGACTAACATAACAGCTCAATAATAATAAGGTGTGAGGGACACCACATTTACTGACTGTACAAATGTTAGTCACAAAACCTAACGTACCTCAGGAAGTGTGCTGATGAGCGTGAGACCTCACCCCCTCCTCTTTCACAGACCATGCATCAAACCTGGACGTTCTCTGCATCCACTGATGATGAGATGGCTCTCAAGACGACGATCTCACCCGTCTGGTCACAAGGTCGAGTCTCTGGCAAATACACACTGTGTACTCCAGACTTAAATGCCACCATGCTCCAATCCGTGTAGATGCACCACAGCTGTGAGTCCTGACGAGCTGCACTTGATCAGCCTCAGGTGATCAGGGTGAGGTCCTGAAAACCCAGCCACACAGCCACTCAGTCCTAAACGCGTACCACCTGGAAGGAAAAACAAAAGACAGCACAGAAGACAGAAACAAAAGGCAGCCAGGCCCCCCAGCCACAACAGAGCGGTTTGGAGGACCAATGGACGGCAGTCTGTGACCATCTACATATTTGGTCCCATTCGCTCTGCTGTCACGACTGTGTTGCACATGTTCAAGTCACTCTTGGTGTCATCGAGATAGGACGTACATTATACATTGGTCTATGTGCAGTTCTTACATCATCTAATCGCAGTCTACATATTCTGACGGCATCAAAACAGCGTTTGAAATGATCTGAGAGCTCTGAGATCGATCGGTCACAGGGAAGCCTGCCGGCATGTCGTGCGATGTTTGTCCATCTCCACTGGACCCCGGCCATGTGTCAGATGCTCGTTGCAGCGCCCTGCAACGCAGCTGAACAGGTTGTCGCCGCTGTCATACAATTTCAATTTCAATTTAATCAGCTTATAAAGCAGCAAATCACAACAAAAGGCGTCTCAAGGTGCCTCACACAGAACAGTTCAACAATAAAAAATTAAAATAAATAAAAATTTAAAAATTCAAATACATAATTAAAAACAGAAGTAAAAGAATAAAACAGATAACAAAATAAAAACTATTCATAAGAAAGAGAATAAAAATAGGTTTTAAGTCTTGACTCAAAAATGTCCATGGACTCTGACTGCCTCACGGTTGCAGGAAGACCGTTCCACAGAGCAGGTGCACGATAAGAAAAAGCTCTTTGACCCGCTGACATAGAAAACCTGTAAAGCTTGCTTTTAGTACACAAAAAAATTCACAAGAGGTATTGATAAGGAATCGGATCGATAAGCGGAATTGATAGATAAAATCTTAACGATACCCATCCCTAATCACGACTGATCAAATCATTTCTTAACAATTCTCGAAAAGAACCGGTTCATGATACCCAACCCCACTGAAGATAGTGCACCACTCAGGACAAAAGATGGTTCTACAATATGGTGGATGTGGAGATGTGCAGCACCAGCACATATTTTCAGACAAAACTTCACAAACCATCTGCTGTTGGCCTGAACAGTGTTGTATGGCTGGGGGGGCCTGGCTGCCGGTTTGTTTCTGTTTTTTGGTTTTCCTCCCAGGTGGCTTGCGTTTGGGACTGAGTGGCTGTGTTGCTGAGGCTGTCAGGACCTCACCCTGATCACCTGCGACTCGTCAGGACTCACAGCTGTGGTGCATCTGGATGGATTGGAACATGTTGGCATTTAAGACTGGAGTGCACAGTGTGTATTTGCCAGAGACTCGACCTTGTGACCAGACGGGTGAGATTGTCGTCTCGGGAGCCATCTCATCAGCAGCGGATGCTGAGAACGTCCAGGTTTGATGCACAGTCTGTGAAAGAGGAGGGGGTGAGGTCTCACGCTCGTCAGCACACTTCCTGAGGTACGTTAGATTTTGTGACTAACAGTTATACAGTCAGTAAATGTGGTGTCCCTCACACTTTATTATATTGAGCTGTTTGTTAGTCATGTATCAGCTTTCACTGCAGTGGAGTTTTGTGAACTGGATGTTCCATGCCTGCAGGTTGGGAAGCTGATCAGTAATCAAGCCAGGAAGTGTTTGCTGTTTGTACACCTTTAAGTGTTCTGTGTGTAGAGTGTGGACTCACATAATGGTTCCTTCTTTCACAGACTCGGTTGTTGCGGCCACCTGGGGGGTGTCGGCGGGGTCCTTGGGTCCGAAACAACTTCTGGCTCCGGACCGTTAGCGCTGCTGGGAGCGCACCACGCCAGGCCGCACCTTCTGTTATTATATTATCACTGTTATGTATTAAATTCAGTTAGCCTTTGTACCGTGCTCTGCTTATTTCATACTGGGTCCTTCAAACGCTGGTCGGTTCTCCGAGCTGCGTCCGACACATAACAAACAGCATTCCATAAATCAGTCGATATCCAGAAGTTAAAACAGGTGGATTCTGTTGTGAAAAGCAGATGCAAAGGTCAACGTTCTGTAAAAACTAAATGCAGACAAAGAGTTGAATCAGTCTGACATACACGTATTATTACATGTTTATCTCCTAAATCTGTAACAGGTATGTTGTGGAAATGTTTCCTCAGTCCATCACAACATAAATACACATGCAACTCACCTCCGTGTTCCATAGCACAGCGCAGATAGCTGATGAAGTCCCTTTCACTTGGCTGCGCTGTGTACTGGCTACATTGATCAGCTCACAAATGCATAATCCACCTCTGGCATAAATAAATCCCATGTGAGGCGCCATCCTGCACCAATAATCCAACTGCAGTTGTGTTAAGATGCGTATCAAGTGCACTGAAATGGCCAACAAAAAAAGAGTTAAGAAAAAGAGAGAAGAGAAAGTTTGCTGGCTGCATCTAAAGAAAGTTGCACACATGTGGGAAGGAGACGCACTGCCAGCACAGTACAGCAGCAGTTATGGAATCCAGCCAGATGAATAAAATCTAGCAATGTAGGTATATACTGATCAAACACCTAAAGGGATTTTTCACCGGACTGTACACAAGCAGGTGATCACTGACAGTTGTCAGCTGTTTTGTGTGCTCTCTGGATGGACTGCTCGTGTGCTCAAGAGCGGCTGCTACAGCCATTATCAACACACACATACACGCAGCTGAGCGAATATTTCGGCCACACACATTTAGACGCACGGCAGCGGCTCATTCAGCCATTATGAACACGCACACGCAGCTGAGTGAACATTTTATCTGGCCACACATTCGCGCGCTGTTTGGATCACTTGTTCGCTGCACATACACACGCTCACTCTGTCGTGTGAGACACACACACTCCTGCCAGCGCACCCTCCTCCTGACGAGAGGTCAGTTTAGAACTGGCCGCTGGGAATGTGAGGATTAGCAAAAATTTGATTGTGTAGGTGAGTGAGTGAGTGACAGCTCCAATGTTGTGGCATCTGACAGCAGTCTGTGTCATCTGACTGTTGTCTGAAATATGTTTGGGGTGCATCCTGCAGGTGTGCATGAGGTACTCTGGATACATTTGGGCATGGCTGACCACGCCTCTTTCCTTCCCAACTCTGTCCGGATTATGACAATTTTTGCTGTGTCAGCCTGGTTCCTGCACATTCTTGCTATGTGTGACAGGGGCTTTAGAGTTACTGTCCTGTCCCCTGTCATTGTCATCTGTGAGTGTCCTTTTGTGGGTCATCCTTTGTCTTTGTCCCTGGTCTTTCTCCTGTGTCTGTGTTCCGTCCACCTGGTCCAGTTGCTCAACGCATTTTTCTGTTGAACCTTGTTTTTGTGTTTGCATTTCTGGAGGTGGTTTGATTCTCTTTGTAGTTAGATTTATGATTGTTCCTTTTCATGCGTTAGTTTTTTCCTCCATTTTCAATAATGCACTCCTGAGGTCTACTTTGCTTTCCTGTTTGAGTTCATTGGTTTTTGTTCAGTTCCTATTGTTTCTGATGGCTTCTTTATGTGTAAGTTTATTTAAGATGTTAATCTTGTGAGTATTTCCTTATGGTACACTGTTTACACGTTTGAGTCACACAATTATTTTATCTTTTACTCACATTCTGATGCTGTTAGTTTTTTACCAATTTCTTGTTGTCTTTTGACCTTTGCACACACCTGTCCCTCATTTACTCATCAGTTCATTTTGCATTTAAGCCACACCTCTGTTCTTGTTAGTTTGCCAGTAGTTTCATGTGCTTCAACTGGAATGTGAGTATTCTGACCTTGCCTGCTAACCTGTTTGTGCTTTTGTGTGATCTCTTGTGTATTGGACTCACTTCCCAGTGACACTGACCTCTGCTTGTGTGTTTATTTTTAACTCTCTGCCATGCCTTGTTTTGCTCTGGTTTTGACATTTGATTCTCTTTGAGACAATAAATCACCTGTGTTGCCTCATCTAGGATGTTTAGAAATACTTCCTTGCTCTGTTAAAAAAGCACTTGGGAAAATTTTGAAGAAAACATTAAATTTCATATGGGGCAAATTATTTTTTCTTCACCTATAAATGTAAGAGTTCGTAATGCCACATGCCTTCTTCCCCAAAGGGCTTTGATAATTTTCGGGCAGATGAGATTCTGTGTGATGTCATCTTGGTTCCTGGGGACTGCAACGAAACTTTTCCGGTGCATCGAATCATCATGGCTTCTGCCAGTGACTACTTCAAGGCAATGTTCACAGGTGAAACATCTTCTTTTTTTTTTTTTTTTGGAGGGAGGGGTCTAAGGGGTCTAAGTTGGTTAGGATGGACCCATCCACCCACAGGTTTCTTTTTTATAGCACAAAAACTCAACTTTAAAAAAATAGACCTCACATTCATCCATTCTCACTGGTCTAGGAGAGGTGCCAACAGTCTCTGAAGAGTAGTCCCTCAAAAATATGGTCGCAGAATTTGTAGAGAAAAAAGTTAGTTACATATATAACAGTCTATTGCAAAATTACCGATGCACACATAGACACAATGGTGGCAACATTGTTTTGGGACATCCATGTGTATGTGGCATGAATTTATGACTGACTGTCTATATCTGTGTGTAAAACATGACCATCTGTGGCAACACATACCTGTTACAGCTGTGATGAGGGCATGCTTTGCAACACATCCAGACATATACCTTGATGACGTTTTTTCCACAATTTCACAACATATGTCTCATTGACGTCTGGACCACACCAAGCGTGTTTTACCCACAGAATCTGATTTGTTTGATAAAGGGTGAGTGCTCTGAGCCATGGCTGGATCCGGGCAGGTGGTGTGGGACTGGTTCAACTTGCAGATGTGTTCCCAGCTGGACCATGTTTTAGACCACCCTGAGAAAACAAAGTTTATTCCTGTGGAGTAAGGCTTGTTTATTTATGAATAAAAGGATGTTTTATTCCATCCATACATTTTTACCCAAGGCCAAAATATGGCCACTGGGTATTGCAAAGACTTTGCATCCATTTGTCGTCCGTTCGTCCGTTTGAGCTCAGCATAAGTCCAGTCCTATTACTGCCAGGGTCTTCAAATTCATAGGGGACATTCTTGGGACACAGACCTTGGACAAGTTCAAAGATGGCTAACCTTGAACTATTCTAAGGGGTCAAAAGGTCACATTCTTTCATTGACTACATGCTCATACAGCCAAGGGTATTTTAGTATTGCATTATATTCTATACACTTTACTCCAATTAAGGATCACAGTGGGCTGGAACCTATCCCAGCAGTTAGGCGAGAGACAGACTGCTGTCCTATCCAGGATGCGCCCTATCACAGGGCCACACACAGACAAACAAATGCAGCCAACCCTCACTTACACCTATGGACAATTTAAAGTTACCAGTTCACCAAACAAGCATGTTTTTGGAAGTGGGAAGAAGCTGGAGGGAACCCACGTGAACATGTAAACCCCACACAAAAATGCCCAGGCAGGAAGCAATCCCACGACCTTACCACTAATCCACCTTGCTGTCCAAGATGTTTTATTAATCTTCCTAATTGACAGATTTACAAAAGGAGAGTGTTTGTGGCACAAACATGCAGAAACATGGCCACATTGTTGGGAAAGTGTAGTGACACGGACCCATAACAGGGGGCGTAAATGAACGGACAATAGAAGGAGTTAAATTTGAACACTTTACTGTTGTGAATGCCACAACCAAACACAGCAGATTACAGAATGAATACAAGTCAATCAATAAAGGTGTCGTGTGGGCAGGCTTGACGATAGGAAACGCCCGTCTGGAGACGAACTGGAACCACACGATTTCCACCGCCACCGAACCCGAGGGATACTGGAGCCGCCAAGTCCCGAAGTCCCCAGGTGGCCACCGTCTCAGCGTATCGGATCTGGTACTGCTGGCGGAAAACAAAGACAGTCAAGTGTGGGTGTGTGTACACCCTGTAACAATAATGGTGGGAATTCCACCTCCACCTCCGATTCACACGTGCAGCTCCTGTCACAAAGCACTTATCTGGCGGGGTGTGAAGCGAAGCTGTCGCCGGTCACGCCAATCTCCAGACAATGCACTCCACAGGAAAAACAGCTGCAAAAATGAGTTCAGACTAAACACAGTTAGTTAAACGGCTGAGAATATTACCTCTCACTGAAGTCGATATCTCGGCGATGTGGTGGAGGTGTCTTCCTGCTTTTATTCCAGGTGAGATGCAGATGATCGGTGACAGCTGTCATGGTTGATGAGTGACAGCTGTCACCTCGGCTGTTCCTGTAGGCGGCAGCGCCCTCTCATGCCTGAAGCCCGCACTTCAGGCAGGGCGCCCTCTGGTGGTGGGCCAGCAGTACCTCCTCTTCTGGCGGCCCACACAACACACATGAAGTGTGAGCACAGTCGGCACAGTACCAGTGACCAAACTTTAGTGACACAACTGTTTAATCTAATATTATCATTACTACTTGGAAAACACAGATTTAGACTGGTTTGTGAACAATATTTGAGGGAAATGGTGATATTGTGTATGTGGAAAAAGTTTTAGATCTTTGAGTTCATCTCATACAAAATGGGAGCAAAACCAAACGTGTTGCGTTTATATTTTTGTTGAGTGTATTTCCTGTGGTGCCTCTATGGAAATCTTGTCACGCGTGCAGGATGACTGATTAAGAAATCCCTTGTTGCATAAATTATTCAGGCAAGACATGCTTTATATACCTTTTTATGGGTAGCTGAGGTGATATAATGACCAGAAATCCTTATTTTTGCTGCTTTAGAATACAGCATATACGAAATGCTTGCATCCAGTTTAGTTTTAGTTTGCACCTTTTTCCTTCTGTGTAAAAGGCGTTACCCACTGTTTATGTCCTGGCATGGAAGCGTATAAAAGACACATTTTGCGCCTTTGACTTAACTACACCATCGCGTGCAAAGTAAGCCACTGTTCTGACTGCAGTTTAAAATAAATGAATAAATCCAAAAATATCTGATACTGTATGTACGTATGTGGCAGGGAGAACCCGCAGTGCCCCTGGGCTGTTTGTTGCCTATTTGGCAGGGAACTGAATCAAGGATCATCTGGTCATCTCCAAGCCACGACACCCACTCACCATCTACCAGCACCGGGAATTAGACTGTGCCAGGTGTCCCAAAACATGCTACAATATAGATTAGCACAAATGTGGCTAAAAATAAGAATACTCTCAAAAGAAACCAGATTATGGTGACCTTCACAGGTTACTGTACTTTTTTCAAAAGAGTAATGTCTAAGGAGTGTGTGTGAGTGCCAACTTTGGTGCTTGTTTCCAGAAATGAACAATTGTTAGGGCCCCTTCACACTTAACACGAAAGACACAGGAACAGGAAGAAAATCCACAAACCAAAAACGAAATGGGGAACCGCGAGACATTCCACCTGATGTCAGGAGGGATGCACGGTCGAACAAGCCTGCATGGTACCGTGGCGATGGATGCACGCTCATGTTCATGTGCACAAATACAGTGCGAGAACGTGGAAAGTCGCACACACAATAGTGGAGGAAAAAAATTTTAAAAACACCACAATTCAGAATACTTAATCCCTGTTTTACAGAGCAGATTTAGCCTCCGCCTAGGCGTACAGCAGGAAGTAATGAAATGGCGCAGATTACTGTTCTCCATTATGTTTTATATGAATTACCTGAAGCTCACAGAAAAAAAGGCTCACTCTCTGTTCCTTTATTCTGTGATTTTTATTTTATGTATGTATTATGCGTTTGTGCTGCATCTGTCTGAAATCTGTGTTTTTAATTTGACACCTTGTGTGCATGGTCACATCCAGCTGACAGTCGATGGTCAGCTGACAGGCACTGTATGTCCACAGCAAAGTGTATGAGCACAGCAATCACATAAGAATGAGCTTATGCCTTTATCCTTATTTGTGTTCGGCACAGTCACGCCCATATGTGTTGCTTGGTTTCACCACACTCATTAGACAATTTTCACAGTCAGGTCAAATGTGGTCATCTGCTTTCTACTCTCGTGCTAGGAGCACGAATAGCCCTGCCTTTTCTAAGTGTCCAGAGAACAGTGTTAGATGTCCGTGTGAGACATCTGGAATTTGGCTGACACCTGCCGAGAGAGGAATCAAATGGGCACTTGCTGTCTTTCGGCCGCTGGTGTGCGCAAATGATTGTTGCGACAGTTGCATTTGAGTTATCAAATTGCATGTGTCATTCTACCTCAGTCGTGTTATGTGTGAAGGGGCCCTTACAGTTATCAGCTCCACTATACGCTGAACACAGTGCACACTGCACTGTGTGTGCTTTGTTGTACGTAGTCTTCTGAAATACGCTTTTGTCTTACATTGATTGATAAGGCACAATAACATTATATTATCATGTAATGCGTGCCCAGCTTTACTTTCCAAAAATCATATTTATTTTCCTTGATTTGTGCAAGCAACAGAAAGAGGATTTTCAATGTCATTTGTTTCTGCAACCAACTGCACCAAAATTTACCACATTCAACCACATGAATTTATCCAAACGCAAACTAGAACAAAAGTTGAGGACACAACAATATGCACGCTGCATTTATTACATTCATTTTCTAATATGGCAGCAACATCTTACAGGAAGAGTTGGCAGTAAATTTAGTCGGAAGGTAAATAAATACAGCAGTTAAAAAAATAGCTCAACTTACTTTGAAGGGATTCACTTAACAGTTTGTTTAATGACCTTGAATATTTTTTGTTTTGGTGCACTAGTGCTGTTGTAATTTACGATGTGACTTTGCCTTGTGACAGCAAGAATAAAATTGTTGCCTAACCCTAGTTAAAATAATGGTACGGACGCCCATCACTAAATTACTCAGTTAAAAGACACTTGAAGGTGTGAAGTACCTGCCTTATATTACAATAACGAACATATGAATAGGACAACAATAATGTGTCATAATCATTATGGCCTCTAACAACTCAAGACTGCTTTAGACAAAGCAGTGTCGGGAACAGACTGCAGGCTGGCACCTTACATAAAAATTGTTGCCTTTGATGACTCAGTGGTTACTCCCTCAGGTGTGTAAACCGTCAGAGTGCACAAATAATGAGAAACTATAAATAATTCTGAAAACAATCTGGCACACTCAGTTGTGAAACACTCTGCTGCGACCTAAATGTCAACATCTGTCTGTATCTTCAGAGCCTATAGTTCAGCTTTCAGAAGGTATTATGCATTCACCATCGTGTATAATCGTGGGAGTATTTTGTAGCAGGCATTCAATTACAAATTTATTTACATTTATAAACAGGCGATTTTACATGCCGCTCTTTCTGGATTAAGTATATTTATTTTACATGTTAACAAATCCGGATTCAATTTATTTTATTTATACTGTGCCAAATCACAGCAGTTCTGCCTCAAGGTGCTTCACACAAGTCAGGTCTAACCTTACTGTCTGCGTACACAGGCAAGTGGTCACCTGTGAGCTCCCTCCTGTGATATTGAGGGAGAAACCTCAAGCAGACCAGGCTCAGAAGGGTGACCCACTGCTTAGGCCATTCTAACAGTAACAAGGTTTTTACAAATTTTACAATAATTTCTTAAACAAAAGAAATGGATGCTGTAACTTTTCATATGTGTCTGATTTTGTACAAAATAACTCAGAAACAAGTGAACATATTTTCACCAAACCTGTCTGGAATATTCCTTGGCTGAAAGTGTCCACATAATTACCTTTCGGAGCAGATTATTCAAAGATCAAGATCAAAATGATCACAATTTGTATCCAAAAAACACATTTTCTCTGCTATCTTTCACAATCAATAAGATTAGAGAGACCATGCCAAACGTATCAGTCAGAAAATCTTTTGTTATCAAATGGTATGATGACATATGATAATTCTCCAAAGGCAAAGCCACACATTCAGTCCAACATTGTGTGCTGGGATGAATGGGTAAAATGATCAAAAATGTAAAGTTTGTGCTTGAGCCCGACCCCTATACTAATAACGTCTGATATAAGCCTTTCACAAACAAATTGAAATTGGCGTTATTGCCGAGATGAAGTTAAATTTTATCAAAAAGCAATACAGAAAAACACTTGGTAATGCGGTATTACAGTTTGTCCAGCAGAGGGCGTCTTTTTATAATGCTGTCAAACATGGCTGAGATCCCATCACTCCTTGGTTACATTAGATACAGATAAAGCAGCAATGCCACCAATTACACTTCATTTTCAACCAGGATGAGACCACTGATGTGTTCAGTGTATTTGGTGACACCACACCTGAATTTATTGAACATTTTTCTGGTGTCTTTTCATTTTTGCACTTTGTAGACAGTCCCTACGCTTCCGTTTCTCCGCCGCCTACTCATTGAGGTCAATATAAATTTTTTTTTTTCCGTTCAGAGGACAGTTCATATGGATATAAATAAGGTTGTAGCTCATTGTCTACCTTCCTGATGTTAGACACTAGTGTTTGTTTTTCTACCACGTTTCTCTTAAGATTATTGAGCCATTTACTGGAGGGGGAGGTTTCTGCCCTGCCTGAGTTTAACACTTTTGTTCCAAGCGGGGCCGGGCGCATGCTCGGATCTCCTCCCCACCTCACAGGCTGTAGTGACACCCCCCCCCAAAAAAAATCATTTTTGCAGTGATTGGGTTTGCGATAAAGATTCCCTGCAGTAATTGATGTGTAAACTGAAATCCGTAAGCTACTTAAACTGAAAACAATAAATATATATTATGAATGATATTCATGTTTTGTGAGACATTTTGCAATTAATTCACAATTTGCAGCTGATTCACATTTTGGGGGTTAACACACCTGAGAGTTAATTGCCTGGGAGTGGAACTGGGAGAGTTAGAAAACATGCAGGGCAGGCGTAATACAGGATCAGTTTTAGTGACCCCTGATCTATCAGGCTCGGTGTTGACAACAGGCTGGACACAAATGTAGAACACAAAGTCACCGATCTGTAGGCTTAACTCTTTTACTGGGTTGGTGAGCAGGGGTCGGTACACGGTAAGGCAGTCAGACAAGAGCAGAAGTACAACAATCATCAGGCAAGAGACGTGGTCGAGCAAAACTAGCAGGTGGTCAAAAACACAATGAGGCAAAACGAAGCAAGGCAATGGTTCAAGAGAAGGCTGGAAAGAAGGCTCAAGGCACATCGATCTGGCGAAGGACCAGAGCAAAGACAGAGTCGTAAATACACCCAAGTGATGAGCAGCAAATCAAGGACAGGTGTGAGGGGAGGCGACTAGAACAGGGGTGTGGTCAGACAAAGGGAAACACCCACCACCAAGAGAAAGATAGAGAGAACCAAAGCAGACAGCAACAGGCAAAGAACCGACAACACCCAAAAATAAGACAACATGTACAATAAAACAGAGCACAAACCCTAAACCTGACATGATCTAAACAGTCACTGGGTAACAGGAGGTCAAGATGAAACACGAGAGATATTGATGAGACGACAGCAACAAAATACAACATTCAGGGAACACATGGGAGGAACACAGGGGTATAAATACACACTGAGGGCAATCACACACATGAGACACAGATAAGGATAAACACTAATTGACAACAGCTGGGGAGAGACATGGGAAGAAAGTTAATAAAACACACAAGGAAACTATGACCACCAAAATAAATCAGGAATCACTAACTACAATAAATACGGAAATAAAACCATGATAAAATAAACACGGGACTGAAATAAACTACAATAACTCAGGAACTAAACTGCAGAACATTTAAATAAATACCAAAAACATACAAGGATAAAGACAGCAAAAAGTCATGAAAACCCACAGGGACCCCAAACAAAGTCAACAAGTCAACACGGACAGACAGACAAGATCGTGACAGACATATATTAACCTCACAAATCAATAAGACCAGAGAGGTGATCCAAAAGTTATATTGATCAGTTAATTCAGTGGTATTCTCATCCCGTTCCTCAAGTAAAACCTGACCTACACATTTTCCATCTCTTTCTACTCTGCCACATGCTAATTAGCTCCTTTAGCATCTGTTAGTGCTTGATTGGCTGCACACCTGAAGATCATCTTGAGAGGTGACACTCTATATTCTCAGGAAGTGGTCAAATGAAGTTTCTGTTATCTTCACTATAAGACAGAGTTCTAATGCTGTCTGGCTGGTTGCTAAACTGTGCAGGAGCTTACGTCAGATGTTATGTCTTCTTCATATACTGCCAACTCTAGCATCAAACCACTTAAACAGTGCAAATTTAGGAACTCACTTCGATTTTGTCTTTTTGCTTTTGTGGTTCAGGCGGCATGAGAGAGCAGGAAATGAGAGAAATCAAGCTGCATGGGGTCACTAAGTTGGGTCTAAAGAACATCATAGACTTCATCTACACTTCCAGAGTCAATCTCAACATGTTCAACCTCCAGGACACTTTGGAGGCTGCAAACTTCTTGCAGGTCCTGCCTGTTCTGAACTTTTGCAATCAGCTTCTAAGCAGTGAGGTGAGTGATTTTATTTTAGTACTTCTTTGCCCAATGATACTATGATCAAGGCATTAATCATACATCCTTACAAGCACATAAAATTTAATGTGATGCCACATCCCTCTCATGTACTCTTATTCCCAAGAGCATATACTTTCTTATTGCTGCTTACCTTTCATAATTGCAGTAAATAAATGAGCTCTAATTTTCAGTGATCAAATGTAGAGCAAACTAGATCCAGTGATTTTTATCTTGGGCATTTAAAAAATTATTTCAATATGTTTTCTGTGCAACAGATCACTGTTGATAACTGCGTGGAGGTGGAGCGCATCGCCGCAGACTTACTCCTGGAGGATGTGCAACTCAATATAGGTAAAAGATGTCTACCTGAAAATCACATTCTTTCATACGTGTGAATCAATCCAGTACTGTGCAGAAATCTCAAGTCAAATCAAAGACCTCACACTTTCAGTTTCGGTCAATGTTATGTATAGTGACAGGACTCACTTTGACTTTGTGTTTGCTATTTCGAGGTGATCCAAAATTAAAGGTCATGTGACAAATAAAAAAAAATCTGGCAACCCTATTAGTGTATGACCATTACCATACGTGTTTTTTAACCAGTACATCCAAATAGATATTGTCAATGAGCTTTATACTTCAAGAGCACCGAAATTCAAAAACACATGTGGCCAACAGAAAAGAAAGAGATGGAACTAAGCATCATGGTACCGTGCATCCAGAAAGTATTCACAGCCCTTTACTTTGTCCAGAGTTTGTTACAGCCTTATTCCAAAATGGAGTAAATTTATTTTTTTTTTCCCTCAAAAGTCTACTCACAACACCCCATAATGACAACATAAATCACATGTACACAGGGGCGTCGGACTGGGGGGGTAAAGGGTACTATGTACACAGGGCCCAAGAGCATGGGGGGGCCCACAAAAAACTGGCATTAAATACATTTTTGTGTTGCATGTTATTAATGTCCATACAACTCATGCTGTAAAAGAATATAATTAGAATGAATGTATAAATGTTGCAAAACATAATTCTGCTCTAACAATAATATTGAAAGATCTCTGAGTGCCCTTCCACCCCTGCACAGTTGTACAATGGTTTATTCCAGGCACACAAGCGACACTCCCTCCCCACACACACACACATCCCAAATGGGATCTGACAGAAAGAGGTGTTTAGTAGTGCTGAAATTGTGCTAATAGTGCTAATTGATTTAATCGATTATTAAAATAGTTGTCAACTAATTTAGTCATCAATTAGTTGTTAAATAACTTTGTTTTACCGCAAATGTTTCGTTTCTTCCCTATAAATCAACCGTTTCTGCAGCGCGGCTTTGCTTTGAACCAATCGAAGCAGTGGTTCGCTGAATCACTGCTTCTATCTGGTGCTTTGTTGATTTAGTGTTTTATTTCGCTTAATCTTAATTTTCCCCCACTAAAACCCCAACAAACATATGTCTGTGAGTAATATTTACCTTTTTATGTTAATCTGACCTGTTATGGTTTTCTGAAACAGTTGATAGATGTATTTTATAACTTAAAAACGGGACCAATGCTAACGCGTTAGCATCGAGGATCTTTTGATAGACCTTCCATCCATAACCACGACATACACAGAGTGGTGCAAGAAGAAAGCTCAGTCCATAATCAGAGACAGGCACCATCCAGGACACCTGTTACTGAGGCCCAGATACAAACCCTACAGTCTGAGACACATTAGAGCAGACAGCATTATTACACACAAAACACATTTCTACAACAGTTTCTTTCCAGCAGCTGTAAGACTGATGGCCAATCTATAGACTATAAATGTACTGGAAACAAGCGTTGTTGTTTTATTTTTTTTTTTTTTTAGGATGTTCTTTTGACTCTAAGGGTGACAATACAATTCCTATGTATGTGTACAATTTTGTTGTGCTCTACAAATGGCAAATAAAACTTTAAATAATGTCTATGGTGTTTTCAATGTTGAAGAATAGCATTAAGTTGTTGCAGCTGTCAGCACATTTGTTCTCTTTATAATAATTCAGGGCTCAGCGTTTGTTGTCGTAAAAGATTCAAATGTATTACAAATTGTGATATTTTATTAATTTATTTGTATTTATATATCAACAATAATAATAGAAACAACAACAATAATAATAAATAAAAAATAATAATAAATAAATAATAAAAAAAGTAATAATAACTAATAATGCCATAATACAGTTCTGGAGAAACGGACAAAAAGAATCTGATAAAACAAAACAGAAAAGATTAAACCAACTAACAATGAACATAAATAAATAAATATAGAAATAAATAACTGTTTCCTGTGAACACCGAGTGACTCTTAAACCTCCACTTCATCCCTGTTTTATTAAGTTTAATGACAATTTGTTTTGGTCAAACTACATCTAAGCTGTATTTTTACACAAGAAAAAAACTAAAATGCAGTAAACTGCACATTTGTGTCTTTTTTCATGAAAATATCTTATTAAATATAACATATTACACTTTAGTCAGGCCTTTAAAATACTTTTGTGGTCTCGTGCTGTAATATGCTGTCAGTGGTTGAGATAGTTGCTGTAGGCATCTAAACCTGATGGAAATCTCTTTGCGGTGTGTCGGTGATGTATGTATATGTGCAAAATAAAACAAAACACTACTCCAGGTATGTTTTTGACAAGAATATAACATAACTTTGTTACAAGGTCAAACGCTGATGTTGTGTGACAAAGGCCTGTTAATAATAACTCACTTAAAGAAATAATGGCAAAACACACATGTAAGCAAAAAAAAACGATTAATCAAAAAAATAATGGACCGATGAACTGATTAGTAAGATAATCATTAGTTGCAGCCCTAGGCTGAAATAAAACATGTCTTTCCTATAAAATCAAAGTCCGGATTTCAAAAAAGAGAAAAAAGGACAGGGAAAGAAAACTAAATGAGGGAAAGCAGCTGCTAACCAAATTCTTTGAAAAGAGAGGTGAGCTTCAAAGCTAGCTATATTGAGTTGGGGGGTCTGGGGTGCAATTTGGTGCATTCCTGTGCATTTTTTCAGATGGGAATGCACCAAATTGCACCATTTTCTAGAAAATGGTGCAATTTGGTCCCCCAGACCCCTCAACTGTATATTGCTCACCCAACTTTAAAAAGGGTTCTGACTCCCAGGTGTGATCTAAGGTATACATGATTTAGACCTGGTTTGACTACGCATTAGAAATTTGGTGTTTGCGTTAATAAAAAAGAACATAACAGTGGGGGGGGGTCTTCAATATGGCTAGTACCTAGGGCCCAGAATTTGGTGCTACGCCCCTGCATGTACACAAGTATTGACAACCTTTGGTCAATACTTTGTTGGTGCACCTTTGGGATCAGTTACAGCCTCAAGTATTTTTGGATATAATGCCACAAGCTTGGTGCACTTATCTTTGGGCAGTTTTGTCCATTCCTCTTTGCAGCACCTCTCAAGCTCCATCACGTTGGATGGGGAGGGTTGGCATACAGCCATTTTCAGATCTGTCCAGAGATGTTCAATCAGATTCAGGTCAGGGCTCTGGTTGGGTCACTCAAGGACATTCACAGAGTTGTCCTGAAGCTACTCCTTTGATATCTTGGCTGTGTGCTTAGGGTCATTGTCCTGCTGAAAGACGAACCGTCGCCCCAGTCTGAAGTCAAGAGCGCTCTGGAGCAGGTTTTCCTCCAGGATGTGTCTGTACATTGCTGTATTCATCTTTCCTTCAATCCTGACTAGTCTCCCAGTTCCTGCCTCTGAAATATATCTTCACAGAATGATGCTGCCACCACCATGCTTCACTGTAGGGATGGTGCCTGGTTTCCTCCAAACATGATATTTGGCCTTCACGCCAAAGCGTTCAATCTAATGACTGAGAAGTTTTTTGATTATCTTAGTAACTTCTGCTAGGGAAATGTTAACAAATCCCCCCCAGTGTTACATCCCTGCCTACTCAAAGAAGGGCATGTCAGTAGGGTTGAGAAGATCCTCAAAGTGTTCTTCTTGATGATATCCTTAGTTCACGTCAGCAGCTCTCCTCCCTTGCTGAGTACAGCCTGGGATATGCACTGCCTCCTTTTCCTCAATCACCTGACAGTTTGACAGTGATTCCTCTATTCCTGGAACACACTCTCTGGTCTCCATTTTTAAAAATGGGGACCCCCACTCCAGTTTGCCAGTCCAGAGGTACTGTCCCCAACTTCCATGCAACATTGTACAGGCATGCCAGCCATGACAGCATCCAAAGAACTCAGCATCTCAGGGAAAATCTTGTCTGCCCCTGGCGACTTGACACTGAGGAGTTTTTCGACTACTTCAGTGACTTCCACTAGGGAGATGGCACTTTCCCCAAGTCTTCCATCACTGCCTCCTCAAAGTGTTCTTTCCACCGCCTGAGAATATCCTCAGTCCAGGTTAGCAACTCTCCTCCTTTGCTGAACACAGCCTGGACTAAGAGTTGCCTCCCATTCCTGAGTCACCTGAGAGTTTGTTAAAACCACTTTGATGCTGATGGAACGCCATGGCTTTTCCAAACTCCTCCCACACCAAAGTTTTCCTGGCCTGCCAGGACGTATCTGCTGATTCCAGAGACCTCTGTGGCAAGCAACCATGAAAGGCCTCCTTCTTCAACCTTATGGCTTCCCTTACTACAGGTGTCCACCAGCCAGTTATTGGACTGCTGCTATGACAAGCATCGACAGCCATCAGGCCACCACTCAAAGCAGCAGCTTCAACAATGGAGGCCTTGAACATAGGCCACTCCGATTCCATGTCCCAGACCTCTCTCAGGATATAGAAGTAACTTCTGAGGTGTGAGGTGAAGGCCATCTAGACAGGATCTTCACTAAACATTCCCAGAAAACCTTCACAGAGCATTTCAGCCTTCCAGGTTGGTTTGGTGGCTTACCCAGCCAGCTGACCTGGCTCATCACCAGGTGGTGATGAACTGACAGCTTGAACAAGGTGTTTGTAATGGACAATCCATGACCAGCACAGAAGTCCAACAACAAAATATCCCTCTGATTCAGACCGGGGAGCCATTCCTGGATAATGTAATGTAATATGGAACATTACATAATTAAAACAAAGGTGATTTTGGGTTGATGTGGTGCATCAAACCCACCAAATTTGAATCCATTTATCCTCGTTATATGTCCTTTTAATTTAAACACGTAGTTTGGTAGCATTTATTATCATGTTACCAAGGTAAAGAGAATGGACTCATTTAGCAATTTATTCACTCACTGTACTTTTTACATTACGTGCCAAGACTATCAAAGCCTAGGAATACACATGAAGAAAAGGCATCATAAACCATATTTGTGCTGGATCACTACGTGCTTGACACTTTTGAATAAAACTGTACATTAATGAGAAGTTGGGTGTATTTTGTACTGACTGCTTACACGGTTTACAATAGGGGTCATCAATCCTGCTCCTGGAGATCACCTACCATGATTGGATTCCATCTAATAAGTATATGCAGCAACTAAATTAAATGTAATTATCTTGCTTGCATATGCTTTATTTATGTTGGGGCTCCAAGTATTTATTTGATGGAAATCCTGCACACAACTAGACTGAATTCATCCAATGAGTCATTTTTTTGGATCCTCCAGCCACAGCTGCTTCCTTAAGCCTTTTGTTTCTTAGCTCTTTTCTTGCTCAACACGCCTGACTTCATTCATTAGCAGGTGTAGCAGGACGATTTGGAAAGCCTACAGGGGCAGGGTGATGACCCCTGATCTAAAAGTTTGTTTGTTTTTAATCAATAACAGCAATGATGGAATTTTCTTGATTCTACAGATAAATTATCACTAAAGTCTGCCTTTCATTTTCTGTCAAACTCAGGGGAGTTTGTGAGTCAGAACCTGGCGGCACTAGTGGAGTCTGGCCGTTACCTGCAGCTGTCGGAGAAAAGCCTGGCCAGTGCTCTGAGTAGCAATTCCATAAACGGCTTCTCAGAAATGGAGCTCTACCAGGTTGCCAGGGGATGGCTGGATCATGACCCACCCAAACGTCGCTCCTCTGTCTACAATCTGATGCGCCACATTCGTTTCCCGCTGATGAGCCCCAGTGAGCTGATCCAGATCTCCCACGATGACGAGGAGGGAGATAACTCCCTGATGCGCTCTGAGACAGCCAGTGTGAACCTCCTGCTGGAGGCCAGTAACTACCAGATGATGCCTTTCCTGCAGCCAGTCTTGCAGACTGAGCGCACACAAATACGCTCCAATGCAACACACATTCTGGCACTGGGTGGCGTGATGCGACAGCAGCTGGTGGTGAGCCGTGAGCTGAGACTGTATGATGAGAAGACCAGCCACTGGAGAGCCCTGAAGCCCATGGAGGTGCCTCGCTATCAGCACGGTGTGGCTCTACTGGGGGGATTCCTCTTTATTGTTGGAGGTTAGTGCACCTACTGTATGTACAAATAGATGTTTTCTGTACAGCAAATCTAGTCTGGTAGCATGTGATGGTGCCATCAAGTAGCCATCTACCTGCTGCAGCCAAGTTGAGCATTTATGTCCCCTTGGTCATCTCCAGCTACTGTGGTCTTCAACACTGATGCACCTGCATGTTGGATCATGGGCAGGGAAGATCACCACATGGCCAAAATGTTTTACCTGACCTTCTGTCACAATGCAAGTCATACTCCTCATCTTAGTCTCCCCAAAGTAACCCTTGATTTGACACAAAGTCATTCCAGTGGTACCAAAGGATGCTCCAAAGAGACCTAGTAACAAAGACGTACTGTATTTGGAACCAAGTCTGACAACCATACAGTCAGAGAGAAAGCCCCAGAATCCTGAGAACTCAACCTTTTAGAAAGTAATGAAGCTAAACTTTTTTTCACTATTTATAATTGTCCTCTGTGTGCATTGTTCACCTAGTTCATTGCTGCACTGAACTCATAAGGCTTTATCTGATACCCAGCAAAAGCAACAAAAAGTGATTGTACAATACACCACAAAAAAAATCTGACCTAATATTGAGTACAGAGTTTTTCTTCTGTGTATAATATTTAACAATATAAGATGAAGAGATACAGTAACTGGTAAAAGCAACGGAATGGTGCATAGGAAACCAAACACAAAACAAGAGGAGAACAAGATTTGAGTTGATGGGTCAGACACAGGAGCTGTGCTGGACAGGATGTGCACCAGGATAAACAAGTAGAAGAAGGGAGCCCTTCGTAGGCCCTGAGGCACACCGGTGCCATTGCCTATCCCCAGATTCCACAGCATGAAGTAAATTAGAATCTAGGACTCTCCCTTGAAGAAGAGCCAGTTTGATGCAGGTGACTACTTCAGCCATTTACAGCTGGGTGGATTTGAACAATGCAGTTAAAGGACACAGATACTACAGATTATCAAAGTCTGTGACACAAAGTGGCTGAACATTTAAATGGTTTTACTGAAGGTACTGGAGAGTTCACTGCAAAAGAAGGTAGTTCAGAATCAGCAACGGTATCAGAAACATCAGGCAAAACAGGGTCCAAAAAACAGGCAGTTCAAAAAAACACAGCAGGGCGATCAAGACAAAACTCAGAAGAAAAGGGCTGGAATCAAAAGCAGTGAGGCACAACGATCTGGCGGGACATAGTGAACAAGGTGAGGCTTAAATACAGAGAGGTGGAACAGGTGTGACAGAAAGATCCAGGACGTGGGTGTGGAAAGACAGAGGGAAATGCCCACCACCAAGCACCAGCTGACAGTCAGAGAAAGCAGTGAAGCAAAACATCATACAAGACATAACAGCCCCAATCCTGACAAGATAGTGACCAAGAATCAAATCTATGTCTACATATTGATAGTTCAAGTCCTCATCAAACTGAGCTACCTGCTCAGTTTTAAGGTGAAACTTAAAGGTGATAAAGGACACAGATGGAAATGTGCTGAAAAGCAAGGAGGTTGTGTTTACTAGACAGAGTATTTTGATGGCTGGATGAAGAAAATGAAAGGGAGAGAAGGCTGGATGAGGTGGACAGTGTAAATCAAGAAGTGCAACTGATTAGTAAGGATGAAGTGAAGTGTGGACAACTGTGAAGAGGGGAAAAGGTAGTTGGTCCAGATGGCATACCACTGGAGGTATGAAAAAGTTATGAGAGCAGTGGAAGTAATGCTGACAAATGAGATAAAGATCTGTGACCAGCAGTTGGTTTCAGTGTTGAGTGATGTGTTATGTGTCGGACGCAGCCCGGAGAACCGACCAGCGTTTGAAGGACCCAGTATAAAATAAGCAGAGCACGGTACAAAGGATAACAGAGTTTAATGAACATAACAGTGCTGTGAAAAATATAAAAGTGCGCGGTCTGGCGTGGTGGATTGCGGTGCGCTCCCAGCAGCGCCAACGGTCCGGAGCCAGAACTGGTTCAGACCCAAGGACCCCGCCGACACCCCCCAGGTGGCCGCGACAAACCGAGTCTGTGAAAGAAGGAATCATTATGTGAGTCCACACTCAACACACAGAGAGAACGCTCAAAGGTGCACAAACAGCAAACACTTCCTGGCTTAATTACTAATCAGCTTCCCACCCTGCAGGCATGGAACATCCAGTTCACAAACTCACTGCAGCGGAAGCTGATTTAAACGACCAACATACAGCTCAATATAATAAGGTGTGAGGGACACCACATTTACTGACTGTATAAATGTTAGTCACAAAATCTAACGTACCTCAGGAAGTGTGCTGACGAGCGTGAGACTTCACCCTCTCCTCTTTCACAGACCATGCATCAAACCCTGGACGTTCTCTGCATCCACTGATGATGAGATGGCTCCCGAGACGACGATCTCACCCGTCTGGTCACAAGGTCGAGTCTCTGGCAAATACACACTGTGTACTCCAGTCTTAAATGCCACCATGTTCCAATCCATGTAGATGCACCACAGCTGTGAGTCCTGACGAGCCGCAGGTGATCAGCCTCAGGTGATCAGGGTGAGGTCCTGATAAACTCAGCTACACAGCCACTCAGTCCCAAATGCAAGCCACCTGGAAGGAAAAACAAAAGACAGAAACAAAAAGGCAGCCAGGCCCCCCAGCCATACAACATGATGATGGAAGAGGATAAAAAGGTCACAAGATGCCACATTGTGTGTTTGTGGATTTAAAGCAAGCCTATGATAAGTGTTGTATTGTTTGAAGTGGCAAAGAAATATGTGATGATGGAGCAGGATGTGTGTGAGGACTGTGTGACAGCAGTAAGACATATGGGAGGAATGACTGAAGTGTTTGAGGTAGAATTATATCAAAGATTGCTTGTGAGCCCTTTTTTGTTTGCAGTGATGGACAGGTTGACAAATGAGACACATTTAATGGTCTACAGTGAATTTGTACAGAGATGATCTTTGAAAGCAGCGAGAGCCTGTTTTTTGATTATCATGAATGCTTTTCAGTTGGTGCCTCATGGTGTAACCGGATGTAAGAACTTCAAATGTATTTAGCCTTCAAACAATGTTGTTTTTTTTTTTTTTACATTTCTCAGGCCAGAGCACCTATGACACCAAAGGAAAGACAGCCATAGACAGCGCCTACCGTTATGACCCACGCTTTGACAAATGGCTTCAGATCGCCTCACTCAATGAGAAGAGGACCTTCTTCCATCTGAGTGCTCTGAAAGGGAAACTTTATGCAGTTGGTGGTAGGAATGCCTCCGGAGAAATTGGTGAGCACAGTAATACTTTATAGTACTGTTTTATGACAGAAATGTGTACAAACCTGTAAAAACTGAGAAATATCAATAACAGTGCAATAAGTAAGGATTAAACAACGAGAAGCCGTGCATTATACGGTTTGAATGCACAACGCGGAGTCTAAAACACCACGATGCAAAGTGCATTCAAACCGTATAATGCACAGCTTCTCGTTGTTTAATCCGCTTATACCATGGTCCCACACAGTGAGCAAACACACAAATATTTATTTAAGTTAACAGAACTTTTCTTTTCTTTTTCTTTTTAATATTTATTTCATTCATTTAAAAGAAAAACAGAAAAGCAAAAAACAAAAGCACCACAATACCAGAATGAAAAGGAGCAGAAAGAAGAACAAGTCTTATGATTTCTGCCCCTTTTAACAATACAACTTAATAAAAATGTGTGAGTCTTTTGGACAATTTTATGTTTTGTCTCCGATGTGCTTACCGAGTCTGCGGGCTCGCGCCGCAGCGGGCCACTCACACCGCCCCCCTCTCTGCTGTGTGGAGCTGCGACCAACTGGCAACAGGTCCAGAAACTCCACTCGCTGTTTTGATGCGGAGTGCTCGGCAGCCTGCAAGGATAGAACCGTTCTCTTCTTCTTTCCTGTCTTCAATCTTGTCCAGTTTGTCCGATGTTAAATCTTTATGCCATTGCTTTTGCTGTTCTTCTCGTTTGCTCTCCTCCTCTTTCCATTCCTCAAATGTTTATTTTGGCCAAAAATATTAAAATTCACTTGGAAATCCATGTTTTATCGTGTTTCTGTCATTCACCTGTCAAAACACAGCTGATATGTGGCAAGTGATTTGCGCATTGCTGTGGTGATGACCAGAGCGGAGTGATATTACAGTGTCTTAACTCGCCAAACTACGTGTGCATATACACGAAAATAATGCACACCAGTTAGACATGGAATTCTCACTGACCATGGAATAACTTCAGTTATATAACGGCTGAGTGGATCCTTGTCATTTGATTGGCACTTTGGATGTCACGTGACATGGATAATTTGTTGCATTTACTGTGCAAATTTGGTTTCATATGTCTTGTACCATTGCATGCTGCGAACCCCGCCTGTGCAGACACTAGTGGGGACGGCGTTTAGCTAAACATGGTGGAGTTTGTTTTGTTGACAGACGACGATTTGAATGAGCTAATTTATGGTGCTAATTCTTCTAACACACACACAAATAAAAAATCCACTAAGCCGTCTAGAGGTATGAAGAGCTGTTAGGATGAAAAGCTGGATAAATTTCTGATGTGATTGTTCACTAGACTGAGGAAGTACATAAAGTCTTTTATTTATTTATTTTAGAGCGATCACGGTCTACATCCTCAGAATTATTTTAGAACTATCTAACTGTTTTCCAAGTTGACCGAGAACTATTTTGGACTCCAATTTAAAATTTGTGTTGGATTGTTGTCAAAGCAGCGGTGATGAACACCAAAATGTAAGTCCCTTTTCTGTTTATAAATTAATATAATATCAAATAACAAGGATCTATTTTAGCCATTATATAAAACAAATAATGAATGTTTTTACATTCTTTCAATGGCTCAAATATTTCATGAGGTGAAAGATGGAATGTTCCATTCAACGAGGCGAAATATTTGTACCATTGATCTCATAAACATTCATTATTTGTATACCATGTGCTTACCCTTCACACATGATCTCAAACCAAGTATGACAGATAATCATGGATGCTTTTATTGTTCATGCTGCACTTGGAAAGATATGGTCATCTTCTCAAATACTCAGTCTCATGTATCTGTCTGTCTCTCTTTGATCAGACACAGTGGAATGCTACAACCCGAGGAACAATGAGTGGACATTTGTAAGCAATATGGTGGAGCCTCACTATGGACATGCTGGAACCGTTCACGAGGGGCTCATGTACATCTCAGGTAATGGTTTTTAGTGATACGCTGCACAAAGGTTAAGATTTTTTAACATACAGCTCTCCATCAATAAAAATAGATTTCCACATCCATTTTACACGCTTTGCTTTGTGAGATAAAAATAAACAATATAAATGATAGATATATATATGAGGTCTATTAGAAAAGTATCCAACCTTATTTTTTTTCAAAAACCATATGGATTTGAATCACGTGTGATTGCATCAGCCAAGCTTGAACCTTCGTGCGCATGTGTGAGTTTTTTCACGCCTGTCGGTTGCATCATTCGCCTGTGAGCAGGCTTTGAGTGAGGAGTGGTCCACCCTTCTCGTCATTTTTTTCATTGTTTAGGAATGGCTCAGACTGCCGCTTTGCTTGATCAAAATTTTTTCATAAACTGTGAGGGACATCAAAGTGGACACCATTCGAGAAATTCAGATGGTTTTTGGTGAAAATTTTATGGGCTTCAAAGAGATTACGGAGTGTTACTGTTGCTTTAAGGATGGCCCAGAGTGACTGGTGGTGCTCCGAAGCCGCCATTGACAGGCTGAGCAACCATTTCATTTCTAAACGGATGGCTGTATGGATCCGTGACCATCGTGTGCAATTTCTCTGGTTATCACAGGAGCTGATCATCAACCATTTTCCAGCAGATTTCACTTTTAACAAGAGATTTTGTCATGGAAAGCCGAGCAGAGGCTTTGCGCGTCACGACCGATTTGCTGATGGAGCGAGACAAAGGAACACCTCCATTTTGGTCTCACAGGACGGCTTTGAGATGGCATTCAGACAGCTGTCGGTGGTTTTTCCATCGAGTGATTATCCGAGAAATTGTGGATGTGCCTGGACATGCCAGAACATGTCCTGTGAGGCTTCATCACAGCGTTGCTTTGCGGCACTGCCGCGACGCGCAAAGCCTCCACTCCTCTTTCCATGACAAAAACTCTTGTAACAGTGGAATGTGCCATTCATTTCCAAACTGGACGCTGTGTTTTATCCGGGACGTCGTCTGACTAGCACAGGAATTGTGAAAAGACGTGGACATCAGCACTTTTTCGGCACATTGAGACAGACGTGCGGAGGAATTCCGCGCGTCACGGTGGTGCTGCATGGCGCAAAGCAACGCCGTGATGAAGCCTCACGGGACATGTTCTGGCATGTCCAGGCACATCCACAATTTCTCGGATAATCACTCGATGGAAAAACCACCGACAGCTGTCTGAATGCCATCTCAAAGCCGTCCTGTGAGACCAAAATGGAGGTGTTCCTTTGTCTCGCTCCATCAGCAAATCGGTCGTGACGCGCAAAGCCTCCGATCGGCTTTCCATGACAAAATCTCTTGTTAAAAGTGAAATCTGCCGGAAAATGGCTGATGTCCAGCTCTTGTGATAACCAGAGAAAGTGCACACGACGGTCTCGGATCCACAGAGCCATCCGTTTAGAAATGATCCGGTGGTTTGTGGTTCTCGATGGCGGCGCGCCGAGCGTCCTTAAAGCTGCAGTAACAGTCCTTATTCTCTGTGAAGCCCATAAAATTTTCACCGAAAGCCAGATAAATTTTTCGAATGGCTTCCAGCTGCCAGTCTCTAACAGTTTCTGAAAAAATTCTGATAGAAAAAAAGCCCAAATCATTCCGCCATTTCCTGACAATGAAAATCCGCCGAGGGGGCTGGACCACTCCTCACTCAAAGCCTGCTCACAGGCGAATGACGCAACTGACAGGTATGGAAAAACTCACGCATGCGCACGAGGGTTCAAGCTTGTCTGACACAATCACACGTGATTCAAATCCATATGGTTTTTGAAAAAAATAAGGTGGGGTACTTTTCTAATAGACCTCGTGTGTATATATAGTGCATTGTAAAAGCATTCTACCCCTTTATTTATTTATGCCATTTCAAATACAAAATGTAAATCAGGCTTCTCAATATAAAATTTTCTAAAATTATCTTCCTTAAACTCAATCTCAAATCAAATCTCTATAATTTGATATAAATTTATAAAAGCCAAGATGATGGGTTGCATAAGTAATGATCGCTTTGGTGTAATACCTTTAAATAATCAGTTTTATTGCCAGTTTTCTTCAGACAAGTCAGACAGATACATGAACATTTCCAAGTCACTGAATATGTCTTGGACTTTATTTAAATTAGTTATGAAGAAATACAAGCAGTATGGCACTCTATGGTAAATCTGTGTGGAGTAGACAGTTCTCAGAAACTGACTGACTGTGCAAGGAGAAAAGCTTTGGCACCAATTGTCTCATGAGAATATTTGGGTACACCCGTCATATCCACATAAGCCTTTAACTCCTTGAGAGTTCTCTCAGTAGTCAATGAACTATTGAGTCAAAAATCCTAGTCGATAGTTCCATCATCACTGAGGTGCAAGAAGCCTAGTGAAGGAAGCTACTAAGACACCCATGGCAACTCTGAAGGTGCAGTGTTGGTCTTTTTTCATCACCAACTACTTAGTGGAGTAAAAGAAGACTTTTCTTAGAGAAGGAGTGAAATTCAGTTACAGTTTAGCAGAAGCCATGAGAGATCTAGATTTTATCTGTTTTCTTGTGACAAAGTTCTTCTGTGTTCCATGAGGTTACAGACTTAGTGGAACTAAATTATAAACTACTGACTAAAAGCATCTGATCTGACTCAAGTTGTTGAAATGAAAGTCTTTCTGTGACGAGTCTCTTTACGGGAGGATCTGAGGACAATGACTTCATTCGACTGATTTTAGTCTGTACTGGAGGACAACATAACCGTGACCTACTGAAGGCAGCTGCTATAAAAATGTGTGTATTTTAGACAACTAAATTTTGACTCTAAAACTGTGGAGCTGGCATTAAGTGTCAGTTTGACAAGATGAGCGACATTTACCAAATCTAGCATTTCCTGTTGTGCAGATGGCTCTCTTTTTGTTTGTCTCAGCACCTCTCACCCTCATTTGTGGGCGTTTATTCACAACATTGGACAGGAAACAAATGTATCATGTTGATAACGGAGGCAGAAGTTTCACATGAAGGACTGAGAAGCAGGAAACGTGCTGTGGTCGGTGTGGTTCACTGCGCTTTTCAACAAACATATCGCCACAGGTGTCAAGTCTTATTTTGTGTGCATGTGACCGGCTCAAGAGTAATAACTATCATCCGACTAACACATACTGCACTTTGTGTGGACATAAAGGACAGTCACGGCTCATAGGTATTTAGAAAGGGACACAATCTTTGTAATTTCATAACTGTACAACAGCACACTGGACTTAAAATGAAATGATGATCTGTTTGTGGAGCAGATTTTCAGCTTTAATTCAAGGGGTTTAACAAAAATGTTAACTTTTTTTTTTTTTTTTTTTAGGATTTACAGCCATTTATATCCACAGCATTAGTCTATGAGCCAGTCATCAATTTTCTCCTAAACGGTGCCACGTAAAGTGAAGAAATGACACTTAGATTCCAGCATCAGTGTGCCATGGCCTACACAAAAATGTATGATAACCATCACAGGGTGGTAGCTGCAGCCAGGTATGGGCCATTAAAGAATTACACAGAACTCAAAATGTAAAGATGCTCCAGTTATGTTAAACTATACTACATTATTTGTCTGATCATAATGATTCCAAAAAGGTATAGTTTGGACTATCTATGACTAAATGGTCTGGAGTTATGGCGTAAAAACAGCAAAAATGGTGACAAAGGTAAATTTCAGTTTGTACAGGGGTCGAAAGTTGCTCCAATTTCAGCAAAAAATGATGCAAGATATTGGTGGAAATAAAAGGATTAATAAATGAAATAGTTTTGACTGTGTTGAATGTTTGGTCTCCAAAGTAAAGGTCAAAAAATTTTGACATATAATGGATTCCTTTTTAGAACCCTATTAACCCAAACATAATTCGCCCCCCAGACCCCGCCTTTTTAAGCATTTATCTTTTATTGCCTTTCAGTTTACTCACCGATATAACTTTGGTGTCATTAGGTTCAAATGACATTCAGGTTCAAATCTGGGGCAAAGAATTTTCTTCTTCTAATAAGGTTGATTAGAACTTGTTGTTTTACACATCACCAACTACTGGACAGGAGGGACCTTAGCAGTCAATATGTTTGATTTCAAAATGCAGCTCTTTTGATTGTTTGTTTTTTGCATGTGCCATGACATGTCAGTCATCTGTGTCCAATCAGATTTCAGGGGAGTCCAGCGCAACCCTGGCCTCTGCTCTAGCTCCACCCATGCCAGGAAGTGTTCAACATTTGACATTTCCTGTTTCACTGTGGACTCAAAATTTGGTACTTCCTGTTTCACTGTGAACTTGCTACTGAGTTCCCGTGAAATTCCATGAGATCTCACCTGTCAATCCAGGAAGTGTTCAACATTTGACATTTCCTGTTTCACTGTGGACTCAAAATTTGGCACTTCTTGTTTGGGGCTCAGTGTACCATGAGCGATCTTTGTGCCGCTGCGTGTCGCTTCACTCATATTAGTCCTATCAATGTTCTGTTTTGGTGACATTCATCATTGACTCAAAATATATAAGCATACCAAACGGCAAACATCAGCTCTCCCCACTTTCTCCATGACTGAAGGTATACACACACATGCATACACGTACAAAGGCGCCACTTGGCTTTTAATATATAAATGATTGACTGCCTCCTGCCGGAATGGTGTGTAAATCCAGAATTTAAATCTGTGTCTATTGTTCACTATTCTTAGCTAATATCTGTAGTTTCTCAAAAAAAAACGTAGTACTATCAACATTCTGTTTTTGGTGGCGTTCATCATTATAATCCAAAATACATCAGCATACCAAATGGCAAATGTCAGTTCACCCCACTTTCTCCATGTTTGAAGGTAAATGCACACACGCATGCATACACGTACACAGAGGCCACCTCGCTTTTAATATATAGATGCTGGAACGGTGTGTGAGTCCAGTCAACGTTGGGTGGGTTTTTTCTATGAAGGCCAGCACTGCTTGTTGCTTAGAATGCCGCTTTTTCTTCTCAGTTTGATTTATATTGACACAAACATTAAGATTATCACACAGTGAGAGATGAGACACACACACTTCCATTTAAGGGTGAGTCTTTAACTACGGGCACTATTGGCCTTGTAAATGTAATTTCCACCACGCCATTGCCTTACAATATAAAGCGCCTTGGGGCAACTGTTTGTTGTGATTTGGCGCTATATACATGTGCTCTGATGTCAATGTTTATCTCCATAGAAACTACCCAAACAATCTTTCATACAAACTGTTTAAAGGGACATTACAGTGTTGTGGTGGAAATTACGGCAATAGTGTGGGACAACTACATTTTGTTTAATAAAATCACAACAGTTGTATGACATTGAATACCCCAATTATGTTTTGATTATTTTACTGATATTTTATTCTGAGATATTTTAAAACATTAGAAAAAACGTTTCTTTACCATTCATTCTGCCGTTGGCACTCGCTTCTTTTAGTGTAATTTTTATTGTTTTTACACTTTGTTGCATGGAATGTGTCACCACTCCTGGTGTATGATCGCCAGACTCTTATCAGCGTTCGGGCTTCGCTGGAGAATTTCGCTGTTCCTGGCTCGGGCGGACGGCCAGGGACGCGGCTGCCCCGCCGCCTGTCTTAGCGTCCGTACCAGACTTTCTACGCCGGCCGCTTGGTGTGTTGCCTCGGCGTCTGCATCGCAGAGGACGTGGGAAGAGAGGAGGAGTCCGTGTTCGGCTCAGAGTGTGCCTGGCTGTTTCCTGCAAACATGCTCCACGACAATTCATAGCCGGATTCTTCACACTATATGACGGCTACGACGTGCCGCGTTCCCTGACTTTTCGCTATCGGTGGCTCCGGCCGGTTGTCCAGGGTGCCGGGTCTCCACTTCCACGTCGCCGTCCTGTGAGGAGCTGCAGTCGTGGCTGCGTGCAGGAGAGGCCCGCTCGGTTATGTCTCCCAGCAGACTGACGTGCACTCAGTCCGTGTGGCGCTCATCAACACAAGGTCACTCACAAGTAAGACTTTCATTTTAAATGACTTTTTCTCCAGTCGTGATCTGGACTTTCTCCTGTTAATGGAGATCTGGTTGAAACCAGGTGAAAATAGTGCCTTTTCTGAGCTCCTCCCCCCCGGCTGCTCGTTTTTCAGCTCCCCGCGAGCATCAGGTCGAGGTGGTGGTGTGGCCACGATTTTTAAAGACAGTTTTAAATGCCGATTTTTATCTTCTAATGCCTACTCCACTTTTGAACTTCAGTTGTTTGTGATGGAGTTCGACTGTCCTGTGCTCTGTGCTGTTGTTTATCGTCCACCAAAATTTAATAAGGATTTTATTCAGGAGTTTTCTGAGTTTCTGGCAGATTTTATCCCAAAATATGACAAATTTTTGGTCTGTGGTGATTTTAATATTCATATCTGTTGTCCTTCTAATCAGCTGGCTGATGATTTTAAAAGCCTCCTGAACTCTTTTGGTCTAATACAAGTTGTGGATGGACCAACACATAATCTTGGACACACCTTGAACCTGGTTATTTCTTTTGGGCTCTCAGTTTCACTTAAGGACATATCAGACGTTGCTATTTCAGATCACTTTCCTGTTATTTTTGAATTTATTGCTCCTCCATCTGCTAGTAAGCCACTTGTTCCTGTCTCTCGCCACCATTTGGTCACCTCCTCGACAGCGGGGGACTTTGCTGCTGCCTTCATGGACTCTCAGTTTTATGCCATGAATGGACTGGTTTCTCCATTACTCCCAGATAACATCCTCTCTTCTTTCCACTCTACATGCACAGTCATTTTGGACTCTGTTGCACCGATGCGCTGCAAATCCAGGAAATCAAAATCCGACCCCTGGTTAAATGCCACGACCCGTGTCCTCAGGCAACGCTGCAGACGGGCGGAGAGAAAATGGAAAAAGGACAAACTGCAGGTGTCTCTGGGTTTCCTGAGGGACAGTCTAACTGACTATCAGAAGGCTGTGAAGGAGGCAAAAGCACAATATCTGTCTCATATTATTTTGAGCAGTTGTCATCGTCCCAGTGTGTTATTTCAGACTATAAACTCAGTTGTAAATCCACACACCTCTGTTTTGATGGACGCTACAACCACAACCTGTAAGGAGTTTCTTCAGTTTTTTTATTGATAAGGTTTCATCAGTCAGACAGAACGCTGATCACAGCTGTAATGTTGAGTTGTCTGCTCCTCGTGCACATTCTGCTGTGCTCGAACAGTTTGAGCCCATTTCTTTTGCATCTCTCGCTGATGTTGTAAAACACATAAAATCTACAAGTTGTCCTTTAGATGTTGTTCCAGCTAAGGTGCTGAAGGAGGTTTTTAATGCTGTTGGGGCGGGTCTCCTAACTTTTATCAATGCTTGTCTTAGATCAGGGTCTGTTCCAGCTGCTTTTAAACATGCTGTGGTTCGACCTCTTCTTAAAAAACCTCACCTGGACTCATCAGTTTTATCCTATTTTAGACCTGTGTCTCATCTGCCATTTCTATCTAAGGTTTTAGAAAAGGTTGTCTTTTTACAGTTACAATCATTTTTAGAAGACAATCTCATCCTTGAAAAATTCCAGTCTGGGTTTAGATCGCGACACAGCACTGAGTCAGCACTTTTAAAAGTTCATAATGATATTACTCTGTCGGTGGATGCAGGGAATCCTGCTGTGCTGGTTCTGTTGGACCTCACAGCAGCCTTTGATACTGTGGATCACACAGTACTTGTTTCCCGGTTGGAACATTTTATTGGCATTCATGGTACTGCACGTAAGTGGTTTAGATCATATTTGGCTGAAAGGAGCTTTTCTGTCATGATTGGGGACCTTTCCTCATCAACTGCTCCTCTGTGCTGTGGAGTGCCGCAGGGATCTGTCCTTGGGCCGATTCTATTTTCTTTGTACATTCTGCCATTGGGGTCAATTATAACCCAGCACAACCTGTCCTTTCCTTGTTATGCAGATGATCTGCAAATCTATCTGCCTGTGAGGACTAATGGGAGTGATGCTTTGTCATCATTATTTAATTGTATTTGTGATGTAAAGCAGTGGCTGTCCCAAAACTTCTTTTACCTGAATGATGGTAAAACTGAGATCATGGTGTTTGAGCGCACTGGCATACCAAATGTAGTAACACCAAATTTTGGTGCTTTGGCTAACTATGTAAAACCAGCTGTCAAGAATTTGGGAGTGATATTTGACAGCTGTTTGAGGTTCGATCAACAGATAAATTCTGTTGTCAAAGCTAGTTTTTTCCAACTTCGCCTTTTGGCTAAAATAAAGCACTTTCTCAGTAGACGTGCTCTTGAGACGGCCATTCATGCTTTCATCAGCTCCAGACTTGATTATTGTAATGCACTTTATTCGGGCATTAATCAGTCGTCTCTTGCACGTCTCCAGTTGGTGCAGAATGCTGCTGCTCGTCTTTTGACAAACACTTTTAGACGTGAGCATATTACGCCCATCCTGTATTCACTCCACTGGCTTCCAGTTCGTTTTAGAGTTGTTTTTAAAATTTTAATGTTTGTTTTTAAAGCTATTTACGGCCTTGCACCTCCCTACTTGTCTGAAATTTTAACTTTGCGCACCTACAGTAGGACATTAAGGGCGTCTGGCCAGCTTTACTTAGATGTTCCAAGGTCAAGATATAAACGCTGGGGTGATCATGCTTTCGCGGTAGCTGGCCCCAGACTGTGGAATGAGCTACCTCTTGAGTTACGTACTATTCCTGACGTAGCACTTTTTAAATCTAAGTTAAAGACTTATTTATTTAAACTGGCTTTTAACACTTAGTGGGGAGGTGACATGTTCTGTTATTTTATGTTCTTTTTTATGTGTTGTTTTAAAATTTTATTTTGTGTTTTATTTTTGTAAATTTGTGTTTTTAATGTTAAGCACTTTGGCCACCAGTCGGTGCTGTAAAGCGCTTTATAAATAAATGTTGATTGATTGATTTTTATCATTGAAGATCAAAACAAGCACAAAACGGCAATATTTGCATATAATGATGCTGAAAAAAGGTGAAAAAGTCATCATAGACTACTAGAACAAATTTCTTAACACACTTTCATTGTAAAGATAACTATAAAAGTGTGAAATTTCCCCTTTTTCTGTTTTTCATACAATATGATCAAAGGACATAATAAGTGCCCGTAGTCTAAGAATCACCCTTAAACCAGTGGGAGAGACAGGACGCCTAAACTAAAGTCATGAGTGCTGTAGGGTTTGGAGCATGTGCAACATGAACAGAAAATTGACTATTTTCCACACGTTTGAAGTATAACTTTCCATTTAACAACATTATACTCAGTTTGCCTAATTGTTTCTGCTGCTGTGGAAGGAAAGAACACTGTGGCACTTTAACAGGAAGATATCTGTCCTCTGTGTAAAAAATGTTCTGAATTAAATCACTGACGCATTGAATCACAGGGGCAGAGGAATGCACAAGCTCCAAACCGCGGAGTTATAACTGGATATGTTGTGACACAGTTACCAAATCAGGCACTGTCGCGGAACAACGCTGCTTCATTTAGGAACATGACACCACAGAGCAAAGAGATGGTTATGGATAAAAGGAGGAGTGGGGTGGTGCACACACCACTACACATCGATGAGACAGAGGTGGAGAGGATGAAAAGCTTCAAATTCCTCAGCACTCCCATCAGTGATGATCTCACCTGGTCTTACAACACTGACAGATAATCAAGAAGTCCCAACAGACACTGGACTTTCTGAGTAGACTGAGAAATTTTGGTATGTCAGCCAAAATTCTCAGCAACTTCTACAGGTCTACTGGTCTAATTCCACTGATTAACATCACTTTGAGTAGATGGGATGAGTTCACCAGAGAAATCACCTGCTGGAGTCAGTGGCTGCAAAGAAAACCTGCACCCTCTCTGCCCTTTCTGGACACCACTGCTCAAAGTGTTTATTATAGTAGCGCTGCTCACGATTTATATACCCATGCACCTTACAACTCCTGCACAGCAGGAATGCTGCTAAATTACACAATATTGCACAAAATTGCCAATACTGCATAATCTGCACATCTGCACATTGTCTAAACTGTACATCCTAGTGTACTTAATACATTCTTCAGTCTAATAATGTGTATTTTATAATGTGTTTTTTCAGAATCATCTGATGTGAACATTATACATGCAAATATTCCAGGGAGAATGAAGAGATTAAGAATTTCATTGTGTGGTATAACTGCCTGTTTTTACTGCGCACATGACAATAAAAACTCTTAAGCATGTGTGCCAAACTGGCATGTTAATGATGTGTAACATCTTCAAACACAGCTGCAAAATAATACTGTCATATTATTTATCAAATGTGTTGTATGAACAAACAGGCCTGTGTGTGTGTGCACAGGCTCATATACCACTGTAGTTGACTGTGATATGTACAGGCAAGCAGAGTGTATGTGTGTTGTGAACCCACTTATGTAAACCTGGTCATATGCTGCATGATAATACGATGATGCATTACACCAAAATTGTATATAAATGTACAGCTGTAGTATACAGGGAGTACACTGTGCATCCAGAAAGTATTCACAGCGCGTCACTTTTTCTACATTTTGTTATGTTAGAGCTTAATTCCAAAATGGCTGAAATTAATTTTTTCCCTCAAAATTCTACACACAACACCCCATAATGACAAAATGAACAAAACTTGTTTTTATTTTTCAAATTTAGTAAGAATAAAAAAATAAGAAATCACATGTAAAACTTTAAATTGTAAGTGTGCATGTAGGTGTTTGTCAGTAAGTGGCCTGCGACTGACTGGCATCCTGTCCAGGGTGCACCCTGCCTCAGGCCCTATGACTGCTGGGATAGGTTCCAGCTCCCCTGTGACCCTTAATTGGAATAAGCAGTTGAAGATGAGTGAGTGAGCAAGTGAAATCACGTGTACATAAGTATTCACACTCTTTGCTCAATACTTTGTTGATGCACCTTTGGCAGCAATTACAGTCTTAAGTCTTCTTGAATATGATGCCACATGTTTGGCATGCCTGTCTTTGGGCAGTTTTGTTCATTCCTCTTTGCAGCACCTCTCAAGCTCCATCAGGTTGGATGGGGAGCGTCGGTGCAAAGCCGTTTTCAGATCTCTCCAGAGATGTTCAATCAGATTCAGGTCTGGTCTCAGGCTGGGCCTCTCAAGGACATTCACAGAGTTGTCCTGAAGACACTCCTTTGATATCTTGACTGTGTGCTTAGGGTCATTGTCCTGCTGAAAGATGAACCGTCACCCTAGTCTGAGGTCAAGAGCGCTCTGGAGCAGGTTTTCATTCAGGATGTCTCTGTACAATTGCTGCATTCATCTTTTCCTCAATCCTGACTAGTCTCCCAGTTCCTGCAGCTGAAAAACATCCCCACAGCATGATGCTGCCACCACCATGCTTCACTATAGGGATGGTGCCTGGTTTCCTCCAAATATGATGCCTGGCATTCACGCCAAAGAGTTCAATCTTTGTGTCATCAGAACAGAGAATTGTGTTTCTGATGGTCTGAGAGTCCTTCAGGTGCCTTTTGTCAAACTCCAAGTGGGCTGTCATGTGCCTTTTACTAAGGAGTGGATTCCGTCTGGTCCCTCTACCATACAGGCCTGATTGGTGGATTGCTACAAAGATGGTTGTCCTTCTGGAAGGTTCTCCTCTACACAGAGGAATGCTGGAGCTCTGACAAAGTAACCATCGGGTTCTTGGTCACTTCCCTGACTAAGACCCTTCTCCACCGATTGCTCAGTTTAGATGGGTGGCCAGATCTAGGAAGAGTCCTGGTGGATCTGTACTTCTTCCATTTATGGAAGCTGTAAAAACATCTCAAGAATTTATCAGTGGAAACAGGCTGCACCTGAGCTAAATTTTGAGCTTCATGCCAGAGGTATGGCTAGCATACTGGTACAGTTTTGTTTTACGCTTTTTACTCTTTTAATTCATATTATTAGTAATTGGAGCGGGCTGCGGCCTCAACTTTACCTAAATTCTGGGTCTTTTATTGAAGTTTAGGGCTAGTAGCCGGCAATCACCTTAGTATTTCTCTGTTTTTCTTGTTGTTTAATGCTGGCAAATTATACAGTATTTTTTGTCTTTCTGATGCCTGATTCTGTTTTTTCTCTGTTTAAGGTGCAGCTCCATCCAGAGATGGGAGTTGTATTTGTGTTGGTGATCCTCCTGTCCTGTGCGCCAATAGCATTTCTTGTATATTCGTCCGTGAATTGTTCTGTGAATTGTTCTGTAATTTATGTTTGTAGCATGGCCCAAGCAGAGGGCCGCCCCTTTGAGTCTGGTCTGCTTGAGGTTTCTTCCTCAGAGGGAGTTTTTCCTTACCACTGTTGCTCTGGGGGTTGGTAGGGTTAGATCTTACCTGTGTGAAGCGCTTTGAGGCAACTCTGTTGTGATTTGGCGCTATATAAATGAAAATACATTGAAAAAAAATTGAAATTGAGTAAACTCAGCAGACCATGATTTAACAAAATTTTAGTGAAATAAGAGATATCTTAAGCTATCAGTGGTGCCATTACACTGAAATTCAATAGATAATTTCCTAAAATTCTAAAAATATTCCAATGGTTTATTGCCCTGCAACATCAGTTTATCCAGTAGTGTGTTCTTCATGATCTCACCGTTAAAAATATAATGTGAAAGGAATCTAGACTGGATTCCTTGCACACATCTAACAGCCAAGGCTCTGTGATAAAAGCTGTACGTATTCTTTCTTATAACATCAACCACCGTAGGAATTTGTAATGTGTTTAGCAAATGGGAATAATGGTGCCTTTTACTTAGACCCAATATTTTTAATTATAAGGCTGTAACAAAACAAAATGTGGAAAAGGTGAAGCGCTGTGAATACTTTTTGGATGCACCGTAACTGCAATGAGATCTTGCGTGTTGCTGAGTTGAGATGGCATCACAGCAGTTCTTCCCATATCACATTAAAACATGTATTGTATGGTGTTACATATAAGCAGAGAGATGTGCAGGATTGCACAGACATACAGACCTACACCCACAATACGCATTTTCAACCAAGGAAAATGGGAGCAGCCAAAAGAAACAGAAGTAAAGATACACTCACCCTTGCCAAAGTCCACCAGACTTACATAAAGAACTTGGGTAAGGTTGAGGTTAATGTTTCTGTTGCTGAAACCTACAACAGTCCATGAGCCAGCAGCCGCTTTTGATCCAATCATACCACTAAAATGGAACAAATGTCACTTATTGTCCAGCCTCAGTATACCATGGCCTACACAAAAATGTATGCAGGCCATTGCAGCATGGCAGCTCTCACCAGGTGAGGGGTCAATAAAGGGTTATGCAGGGATCAACATTTAAAAATGCTGCAACCATATTGAAAAGTAAACCATATTATTTGTCTTATAATAAAGATTCATAAAAGGTACAGTTTGGATTATCGATATAAAAATGTTATGGACCTATGGGGTCCATAAAAACTACAAAAATGATGACAAAGGTCAGTTTGGACAAGAGTCAAAAGTTAAAGTTGCTCCAAATTTGGTAAAGCATGATGCAAATTGTTGGTTGAGGTAACAGGACAAATAAATAGAGTAGTTTTGACCATGTTGAATGCTTGGTCTCCAGTGTAAAGCTGAAAAAAGTTCAGAGTCCATTGGATTTTGTCATATATAACATATGGGTAACACTTTACTTGAAGGTATCATCATAATAGTGACATAAGACTGTCATAAGTGTTACATGAAAATTCAGTAAGGTATATCTTTTATATTATATTCCATTTCTAAGATGGAACTATGCTAGTATACTAAGGTATATCTACAAAGTAAGAGTAAAGTAGAAAAGAGTAGAGTAGAGCCACTTAGGTGCCTGGTCTTGAGAACCAGGGATGGTAGGTTGAAAAGCTTGTTTATGACACAATCATGAACGTGTCATAAACATTATGTCAATGTCATAAACATTTATGACTGCTGTCTTTAAGTGTCATTTGGTTTTCGTAAAGACAAGTTGATATTTTTTGGGTTGTCTTGAATATGACAACTTGATATTAATCAATGCAACACAACCGGAAGTTGTCTTTGGCTTTTTTGTCTTCAGTTGTATGCCAACTTGTCAGTTGTATGCAAACTGATTTTATTTTGCAAATATGTTCTTGTGCAATGTACAGATCGCTCTGAAGGGACGTAAGATGAACATTTTCTTCAGACATGAAGTTCACAACACAACAGTAGTTTTATCCGTACAATAGTTTGTTTCCGTGTTTGATAAAAGTGATTGTGCATTTGTCTTACTATTTCAAAATGATCGTAAATCCCTCTCTTTGAGTTATTTCTGGTATTAAAAAGAATATCAGTGATGGATTTGAATGGATGTCTCCCAAAAAATGTAAAGTAGTGTTAATTGAATGAAGGAATGATTGAATGAAAGGGGCAGCACGGTGGATTAGTGGTTAGCACTGTTGCCTCACAGCGAGAAGGTCGTGGGTTCAATTCCCATGGCCTTTCTGTGTGGAGTTTGCATGTGTTTGCCCGTGTTTGCGTGGGTTTCCTCCAGGTGCTCCGGTTTCCTCCCACATCCAAAGACATGCAGGTTAGGTGGATTGGAATCTTTAAATTGTCCTTAGGTGTGGGTGTGTCTGTGTTTGTTTGTCTGTTTGTGGCCCTGCAACAGGCTGGCGTCCTGTCCTGGGTGTACCCCGCCTCACGCCCTATGACTGCGCGACCCTTAATTAGACTAATCGGTAGAAGATGGATGGATGGATGAATGAAAGGTGGACTGAAGGAGGAATGAATGAAGTTTGGTATATAGGATGCAGTCAATGACATTTTATCTAAATCACTAAAAAAAATTGCTAATATGCAGTGAGTGACCTTTTCACTCAATACACAAGATTACATTTCCATTTTGGACATTTATAACATTGTTAAACCAATTTCTCACACCAATTTCTCAAAACAGTTCCTACAAATAAATAAAGTTCTATGTATTTTTAGCAATGATTTGAACAATTTCTAATAATGCATTTTATATTTTCTTTTTAGAGACAAATAATATCTATACTTTATGTTCTAGATAAATACAGCTGATCTCCAGCATTCATCTAAACAGCCAACCCTTTTCTCCTGCAAACAACAATATAAAGGTTTGAGTAGCAAATGGAAAAAAGTTGAGGGGAGGAAGTTCATGTAACCCTTAATTATTTACATTTGTTTAAGAGAATGTCCCTTTGGGAGCATTATATAAAACCTGATTCCATTTTCATTGCTGGTGCCAGTATAAGAAAGAGCAGCTTCAGAATGAGGCATTGAACAAAGCCTTTTAAAATAGACAGATACAAAACTCACAATCAAAGGAGAGACTACAACTATACGGTTTTCTGGATCTGACAGAAAACTGTGTGTCACTGACTTCATTGATTCAGGTCACGAAACACAGACCAAAAACACAGCCGTTTCTCATCATAAGCTTTGAGTGGAAAGTCCCCGACTGTGGCCACACATCCACAGACACCCACATTTGTCTTTGCTCACTCTGAAAAAGGGAACCTTTGGACCACTTGGGTACCTATTCTATAATATATTCATGAAATTTAAACATTAGTGTTGAGTTTATACAGACAAAAAGCAGAATTATACTCTTATATTATCACATACAATTTATGTTTAAAACCAAATAACTAACAAGATACATAGGTGGAACCTCACACAGTGCTACACTTTTCCTACAATTTATGTTACAGCCTTATTTCTAAATGGATGAAATTCTTTCTTTTTTTTTCATCAAAATTCTACACACAGTACCCTATAATGACAATGTGGAAAAACTTTTTTGGAGATTTTTGTAAATTTATTAAAAATAAAACAAAAACTAAGAAATCACATGTACATAAGTATTCACAGCCTTTGCCATGATGCTCAAAATTGAGTTCAGGTGCATCCTGTTTCCACTGATCATCCTTGAGATGTTTCAGCAGCTTAATTGGAGTCCACCTGGAGTAAATTTAGTTGACTGGACATGATTTGGAAAGGCACACACCTGCCTTGATATAAGGTCCCACAGTTGACAGTGCATGTCAGAGCACAAACCAAGCATGAAGTCAAAGGATTTGTCTGTAGACCTCCGAGACAGGATTGTCTCCTGGCACAAATCTGGGAAAGGGTACAGAAACATTTCTGCAGCTTTGAATGCCCCAATGAGCACAGTAGCCTCTACTATCCGTAAAAGGAAGAAGTTCAAACCCACAAGGACTCATTCTAGAGCTGGCCACCCATCTAAACTGAGTGATCGGGGGAGAAGGAGTCAGGGAGGTTAGTCAGGGAGGTGACCAAGAACCCAATGTTCACTCTGTCAGAGGCCCAGCCTTCCTCTGTGGAGAGAGGATAACCTTCCAGAAGGACAACCATCTCTGCAGCAATTGACCAATCAGGCCTGTATGGTAGAGCAGCCAGATGGAAGCCACTCCTTAGTAAAAGGCACATGGCAGCACACCTGGAGTTTGAACCTGAAGGCCTCTCAGACCATGAGAAACAAAATTCTCTGGTCTGATGACACAAAGTTTGAACTCTTTAGTCTGAATTCCAAGCGTCATGTTTGGAGGAAAACAAACACCATCCCTACAGTGAAGCATGGTGGTGGCAGCATCATGCTGTGGGGGTGTTTTTCAGCAGCAGGAACTGGGAGACTAGTCAGGATTGAAGGAAAGATGAATGCAGCAATGTACGGAGACACCCTGGATGAAAACCTGCTCCACAGTGCTCATGACCTCAGACTGGGGGACGGTTCATCTTTCAGCAGGACAATGACCCTAAGCACACAGCCAAGATATCAAAGGAGTGGCTTCAGGACAACTCTGTGAATGTCCTTGAGAGGCCCAGCCAGAGCCCACACCTGAATCCGACTGAACATCTCTGGAGACATCTGAAAATGGCTGTGCACGACACTTCCCATCTAACCTAATGGACCTTAAGAGGTGTTGCAAGGAGGAATGGGTAAAGCTGCCCAAATTGGTGCACCAAGCTTGTGGCATCATATTCAAGGTGACTTGAAGCTTTAATTGCTGCCAAAGGGGCATCAACATAGTATTGAGGTTGTGAACACTTAAGTGCTTGTGATTTCTTAGGTTTTTTGTTGTTGTTGTTTTTAATAAATTTGCAAAAGTTTTAAAAAATTAATGTTGTCATTATGGGTTGTTGTGAGCAGAATGTTCAGGAGAAAAGTTAATTTAGTCCATTTTCGAATAATGCAGTAACATAACACAATGTGGAAAAAGGGATGTGCTGTGAATTTATTTATTTGTATTTATTTATTTATTTTTTCATTTATATAGAGCCAAATCACAACAGAGTTGCCTCAAGGCGCTTCATACAAGTAAGGTCTAACCTTACTAACCCCCAGAGCAGCAGTGGTAAGGAAAAACTCCCTCTGAGGAAGAAACCTCAAGCAGACTAGACTCAAAAGGGTGACCCTCTGCTTGGGCCATGCTACAAACATAAATTAGAAAATAATTCACAAAACGAATATACAGGAAATGCTTTTGGTGCACAGGACAGGAGGGTCTCCAGCACAAATACCACACCCATCTCTGGATGGAGCTGCACCTTAATCAGAGAGAAAAAACAGAATCAGACATCAGAAAGACAAAAAATACAGTATAATTTGCCAGCATTAAACAACAAGAAAAACAGGAAATACTAAGGTGATCTCTGGCCACTCGCCCTAAGCTTCACTGAAAGACCCAGAATTTAGGTAAAGTTGAGGCCGCGGCACGCTCCAATTCCTAATAAAATAAATTTAAAGAATAAAAAGCGTAGAACTATGCTATACCAGTATTGTAGCCATACGAAAGGGAAAGTAAGTGTGTGATAAGTCTGGACTTGAAAGTCTCCACAGAATCTGACTGTTTTATTGACACGGAGATCATTCCACAGAACAGGGGCATGATAAGAGAAAGCTCTATGACCCGCAGACTTCACCCTAGGGACACAAAGTAGTCCTGCACCCTGAGAACGCAAAGCCCGGTCCAGTACATAAGATTTAATTAGGTCAGCTAGGTATGGAGGTGTCAGTCCATGAACAATTTTGTAGACCAGTAACAGAACTTTAAAATCTGATCTCACTGGGACAGGAAGCCAGTGAAGGGATGCCAAAATGGGTGTAATGTGGTCGCACTTTCTGCTTCGTGTCAAAAGTCTGGCTGCAGCATTTTGAATTGAATTGGAGAGCCCTAATGCTGGACTGCGGTAAACCAGAAAATAGAACATTGCAGTCGTCCAATCTTGAAGAGATAAATGCATGGATCAGGGTCTCAGCATCAGCCATAGACAGGATGGGGCGAATCTTCACTATATTTTGCAGGTGGAAGAAAGCAGTCCTTGTAGTATTTCTAATGTGGAGGTCAAAGGACAATGTAGGATCAAAAATTACCCCAAGGTTCCTCACTTTGTCCGTGTGATGTATGACACATGAGCCTAGGCTGTTAACTGGTCAAACTGATACCGACATCTCACTGGACCAAGAACCATTATTTCAGTCTTATCAGAGTTTAAAAGTAGGACATTTCTAGACATCCACCTTCTCACTGATGCAAGGCAGTCTTCTAAGGATTTTATGTGAATGAGAATACCAGCAGTTATCGGCATGTATAACTGAGTATCATCAGCATAGCAATGAAAGGTAATCCCAAAATGCCACAATATGGGCCCAAGGGGTGCTATATAAAGGGAGAAAAGCTGTGGGCCTAAGACGGACCCCTGTGGAACCCCAAATTTCATGTCACTAAGGTTAGAGGTAGTGTTACTGTACAAAACACAGTGAGAACGACTGGTCAAGTATGACATCAACCATGCAAGGGCACTTCCAGTAATCCCAAAATGATTTTCCAGCCTATGAAGTAGAATATGATGATCCACAGTATCAAATGCAACACTGAGATCTAACAGCACCAGAACCGTAGTGGTGTCCGAATCCATTGCAAGCAGAAGATCATTCATCACTTTAGTGAGAGCCGTCTCTGTGGAATAAATACTTTCTGGATGCGTGTGTGTGTGTGTGTGTGTGTGTGTGTATATAATGTGTGTATATATAATGTGTGTGTGTGTGTGTGTGTATATATATATATATATATATACATTGCTATATATATGCTATACATTTTCTGATCCAGAAAATGTATAGCATGGTTCACCATCTTTTGCATTCTGAAAACCAACATTTCTCTTGAGAATGTGTGAAATTTTGACTCACTGGGTACAATGTTGCAGACACAATATTTCAGTGAAGTGAGTAGAGCTGTGACAGATTGGCAAAATCGACAAAGCTAATGGACGTGCTGTGATTCACTATCTCATGAAAAAGGGAATGTCTCTGAAGGAGATCCATGAATGGACGTTGTAATGACATTAGGGGAGGATGCCCCGTCTTAAGCTACAGTTAAACGCTGGTCAGCTGAATTCAAGAGGGGTAAAACCAGTGTCAAAGATGGAGCAAGCAAGATGAGGAAGACCCAGAACTGCCACCTCAAACAATATCATCCAGAAGACCCATGATATGGTCCTCACTAACAGAGGCGTCTCATGGCTGATTCAGAAGCACATGAGGTTCTAGATGTCCAGGTAGAATCTTTGGCTTTTTTTGTCGGATCCTGATAACTTCATGCAACAATTCATGACCATGGATGAGAACTGGATCCATCACTTTGAACTGGACTCCAAACAAAAGTCAAAGCAATGGAAATGTAGGTTCTCCCCTGCTGGAGAAAGCTAAAGCTGCCCCATCTACTTGGAAAGATCATGACCTCTGTCTTCTGGGCTGCTGAGGGCATCATAATTGGTGGACTATCTCCAGAAGGGACGGACTACTAAAGTAAATGGACTGCATTTATATAGCGCTTTTCCATCTGCATCAGACACTCATCAGATGCTCATCATGCATCAGATGCATGTTGGCATGCATCTGTAATCCTCATGCGGGTTGCATGGTGACTTTGTGGTTAGCACTGCTGCCTCACAGCAAGAAGGTCCCAGGTTCAATTCCATCCTGGTGCTTTCTGTGGGGTGCATGTTCTCTCTATGCTTGTGTTGGCTCATTCTGGGTACTCTAGCTTCCTTCCGCATCCAAAGATGTGCAGTTTCAATTAATTGATAACTAAGTAAAATTTATTGTGTATGGTGACACTAAACTGACTGTAGGTATGAGTGCAAGTGTGAGTTTATTTGCCTATACGAATGTGTCACCGCTGCAATAGACTGACAGTCTATCCAGGGTGCATCCTGCCTCGTGCCCAGTGACCACTGGGATAGGCTCTGGCACCCCTATAACCCTGAATTGGAATAAGTGGCTTCAGAAAATTGTTGGATGGATGTATAATCTGCTGTCCGATTTATATAATCCATAATATCTTTAACTAATATCTTTAACTAAAATTGTGTTGCATCTATTTTGTCTTGCAGGTGGCATTACCCGTGATGCATTTCAAAAGGAGCTTTGGTGTTACAATCCTGTCACTGACACATGGAGTCAGCGAGCTGACATGACCGAGCTCCGTGGCCTGCACTGCATGTGTACCATAGGAGACAGGCTCTATGTCATGGGAGGGAATCACTTCCAAGGCATTAGCGACTATGATGACGTCATGGGTTGTGAATACTACAGTCCCAAAACAGACCAGTGGACTGTGGTGGCGCCCATTCCACGTGGCCAGAGTGATGTTGGTCTCACAGTGTTTCATGGGCAGATCTATGTGGTTGGAGGATATTCCTGGAACAGCAGATGCATGGTTGACATTGTACAGCGATATGATCCAGAGCAAGATGTATGGGACCAAGTGTTCAAAATCCTGGAACCCCTTGGGGGGATTCGTGCCTGTACGATGACTGTTCATCTGCCAGAGGATTCCGTAGATGAACCACAGATACAGGAGTGTCCATTGCCAACAGCTAAGAGCTGACAGCATGGGGATAGGGTGATTTCAAATTATGTGTGAGTCAGTCTAGAACTGGCAAAGTGAAAATTATTTTTTGCTATCAGGAATAGGAATTAAGACATCTATCAACTGCATTTGTTGTTACCATTTTGGTGGCTAAATAATTTTACAATGGAGCCATGGCTGGCCATCTTTAAATTCCACTGTACAGTACCTCCCAGCTATTAGTAGCCAAGGCAGTGTGCCTTAAGTAAAATATGAAACTCCTTAATTCAATTTGGTGTACTGCTGATCTTTACCTGTATGAGCTTCACAGGACAATAACGGTGTAAATGTAGATAGTGGTATCATCAAAGGTTTCCCTAACATTAGCAAACATTGATTTGTCAAGGTTTTTTCTCAAAAACAGGCTTTTACATACATATAATTTGTCGGGATGTTGTTTTAAAACATTGTACTGTATGTCTGAAAGCTATTTTATTAAGTTTTAAAAGTGCAATAAAGGATAATGACCCAAACTAGGACTCAGATTTACTTGTGAAGTCAGATGTTGTGTAACAAATGAAATTAAAAGAAGTTACCTAATTAATAGGGCTCCATATCATATCTCAGAAGTCAGTACAAAACAATATGTATCATTGGATACTCAACGCATATCACAGTATCGATACATTAATGTGCTTAATACTGGTTATATAAATTTTGTTTAATTTTGCAGTTGTGAATCTCGCACCATCTTGCGGTCCATGACTCATGGGAGAGGTCAGTTTCAGCAGAGTTCCAGTTCAGGGTACAATGTAAACACACCTCGTGAATTCTGGACAACAAGACAACATCGGGCACGGAAGAAGTCCATCACAGGTGCTACACCTCCTCTAGATAACCATCTCAACTTGGGATAACACCATTGTTTACATGCACTGTGAAACACCGGCACTCTGCTGGCACTGCGGTGCATTCTGGGAAGTGCAGGGAGCCCCCACGGGGATTATGGAAAACGATTATGGGACCATACCAAATGCATGCATACATTGTAGTGTCTGGTGTTGTGTACCCCAGGTATTTATTATTTTACTTAATGTGTGTTGTATTTGTATTTTCTCTGCCTTTATTCCAAATTGACATCACAGCCTGCATGTTTGTTTGATAAGATTACGAACCCTGAGAGACTTAATCATTTTCATATTTATTGCTTTGCTACCCCTAACTGACCTGATTTTAAAGTTAGAACCCAAAACAAACCCAGTTATGCCGAGCTAAGACATTGTGTAAGTAAAATGATATTACTTCACGTCCCACTGTAGTTATAGTAGAGAAGCTTGAATCTTTGACTGGACTGGGTTGCTTGACGCGAGGACGTTTCGCTTCAAATCGCAGAAGCTTCCTCAGCTAAAATTCTTGCTCTGGTGGTCTGACTTCTGTCTTGACTCTTGTAGAGAAGAATAATCAAGAAGTCACAAAAGCTGGAGTTTTAAACCTAACCAGACCCCTCCTACCACGAGGCAGACTGCTATAGGCTAGTGACTAAACAATAGCTCTAATTAGCACCTATTGTGCTCTAGTTAGAACCCTCCTAATGACAGGGCAGCTGTCCCTCCTAATGATGGGACGGACCCTCTCCTGGTTGCTCCCTTGACGACTCTGCTGATGATGTGAATGACTCATTACCATGAACAAAAGACTGAAACTGCTTTGACCTGAGTACCCCATTGTAACAGGATACTCCAGCTTTTGTGACTTCTTGATTATTCTTCTCTACAAGAGTCAAGACAGAAGTCAGACCACCAGAGCAAGAATTTTAGCTGAGGAAGCTTCTGCGATTTGAAGTGAAACGTCCTCGCGTCAAGCAACCCAGTCCAGTCAAAGATTCAAGCTTCTCTACTATGGAAACCACCTGAGAGCCTACACAGAAACACTGTAGTTATGTAAAAAAAAAAAAAAAGTTAAATTAAGTAAATATATTTTATATGGCTTATCAATTCTAGTTAGTGCAGAATTGTAAAAAAAAAAAAACTATGGAAAGAGTAAAAAGTCCCTTCTGATTCAGTACAATTTTTATGCCAGATGCAACACCACATAAAACCTATGCACAGAGTAATACCGAACTAACATTTAAGTTGTTAAAAATATTATCATTGCTGTTATTATTATTAGTAAGAAGTAGTAGTACATGCAAAAAAATGTCTTCAAAGTGGACATTCACTCAAAGGGGTGGGGCAATCTGTCCCATCTCCTTTCCTTCTGGCTAAAGTCCCGGCCTGCACAGTCTGAACAGGAAGGATGGAGAACTCATATATTTATGTGGAAAGTGCTACCTGATTGACAAGGATCCATCTGTGCTTTTATCTCATTCCATCCTCAGAAAGAGACTTCATATTTGGGAGGGGGGAAGTGTTGTTTTTGTTTCACTTACCATGGGTGTGTTGTTGTTTTAAACCTTTGCTGGCTTCGCACTAACACAACCAGATGATGTGCACAGACTTAGAAAGAAAAGAAAAACTGTTACTAAAACTCACTGCGGCTGTACTGTTCTTGTTCATTGCATTGCCACCACACTGAGACACAATGAGATGGCACAAACTCTTTGAAAGCATTTGGCACTGCTACACAAAACAGTGGACTAATGATTCTATGCTATATCGAAAACATGGGGAAATATCACGGCACAGTGAATGTGTTATACTGGTGCATCAGTAATACAGAGACCCTGTATTAGACTCCTACTGTTTATTATGGTCCTATAGGATAACGACACTTCAAATAATGTTTGTCCTCTGGTACAACTAAGGATGGGGCGGATCCAATCCAATATCGGTATCAGGTTTCGATACCAATGTAATTCACTGAAGCAAAATTTCCAATACAACCTGCGGAGTTTTCCAATCCAGGATTCACGTGTGTGTGTGTGTGTGTGTGTGTGTTTTCAACTGAAACATCTTCACAAGTGCTGCTGGCTTCTCTGATGGCTGGCTGCAGAGTATGGGGGGGTGGTTGTGAATGGTGGTGTGTCTTAATGAGATGGGGATTAATGGCACGCACCTCTGTTCAGGAAATCCCTTCCGCAGTTAGTAGCCAGCTAGCAGTTGAGCACTGAAGAGTATTCCTCATTGAACCAACTTTTCATCCCAATATGTCTGCTGGTTGGAAATATTTTATACTAGAAACACAGCAAAGCAAAACAGCAATGTGCAATGTTTGCAAAGCCGTTGTACCAGGAGGCGATGCTCCATTGGGACCTACAATACAGCGAACTTAAACATTTGAAAAAGCACCACATTAAAGAGCACAAGGATTATATAAGCCGGGGCAGAAAGACAAAAGGAGCTTGGAGGAAGCGTGCAACAATTTACCCAGATTGACTCCAAATATGAGTAAATTAAATACTTCAATTTATTTTTTGGTGGTTTCTTATGGCATTTTGGAAATGCAAAAATACGCTCCATCCTCAAAACGGTACATGTACTCAGGACGGGTGTGCCATCTGGTGTTTAAAAGATGAAAATTCAGCCACTGACCCAACAGCCCAGACTCACGTTTTCTGGGTTTTTTTCATCCTCCTATCACGAAATGAGTCAAATTTTCGTGACCGTTTTTTTTTTTTAACTCACTATTACTAACCCTACTCCTACCACCAACCCTAACCTTAACCATAACCTAATCCTACTCGTTCCCCCCACCCTAACCATAACCACCACCCCTCCCCCCGCTTCGATTTTAATTAGCCATCACGGAATGAATTAGAATGAATTTGTGCTGCCGTGACGAAAATGAGGTGCTTTTTGTCACAATATGACGAACCAATAGATTAATGTATATTTCGTGCTGCTGAATCACGACTTGCCGTGAGACTGGGTTGGACCCAACAATGGCCCCATCTACTGTACATAAACATGTATACCATTAATCAGATTTATTTTGTTCTTTCACATTTGTGTGTGTTTGAGCATTTGAAAGAGCTAATTTCTTGAAGAGAGAGACCGGGACAGAGAGAGAGCAGTCTTTCCTCAATAAAGTTTATGCTTTTATTTCAAGACCTGCTGTTTCTCATCAATCAAGATTTGATTTTTTTTCACAGGGGCGGGCCCAAAAATTACGTACGAGTACATGTACCATTTTTGAGGAAGGAGCACATTTCTGCATTTCCAAAATGCCATAAGAAACCACCAAACAATAAATTTAAGTGCTTAATTCTTTCACCCAAACATCAAATCTAGGCTTGCATCTTGGATGTACATTATGGCAAATTGTAGCTGAACTTTCAGGTCTTCTTTTAAAGAAAATCCTCCTCTATACCACTTCATCCTGAAGCTGTATAACTGGGGATACAAAATATCCTCATATAAAATCAGCAATAATGATAATAATAATGTTAAAGCAAACACAGCTCTGGTATCGGAATAGTATCTGTATCAGAAGATATCCAAATTCTGGTAATGGGATTGGATCAGACGTGAAAAAATTTTGCAAAAATGTGCGCCCCTAGGTACAACCTCAAATCAAAGAGAGGTGAGAATATTGTGGTGGTTTCGCCCATCGGCCCATTTGGCCATGTTTTTGAGTTCTTGGTTTATTTAGGGTTTTTGTATTTTGTTGTTTTGTGTTCTCTGGTATGGGTGCTGTGTCTCTCCATGTCCATCGTGTGGACCTGCTTGTGCGTGGTTCCTCCTCAGTGTCTGTGGATGGATGTTTATGTGTATGCGTGTGTGTCAATCATTCCCCTCCTACGGTATGTAGATGTGAGTGTGTGTCTGCTGTTCACCTCCCTCCATCTTGAGTGTGGGTGCTTGTGTGGTCTCCATCCCTCCTCTTTGGCTTGTGGATGTGTGCTGCCCCCATTGTGCCTTGTGTGTGTTCAGTCCCATACATGTGGTTATGTATTCTGTTCTAGTCTGGTTACAAGTCCTGTATCACACAGTCATTGTGTATGCGTGGTGGTTATACGTAGTTCCACTTATTGTTTCTTGGTATTCTAGATTTTGGTTTTTGTTACTATTTTGTACTTATTGGCATTTACATTTGATCACTTTTTTTATTGCTTTCTTAGTTGTTCTTATTTGTGGTTATTCTGCTGCACTCACCTCTTAGTTGCTATTTGTTTCCATGTGGTTATTTCTCTTTGGACTGTTATGTTTGGGTTTTATTTATTTTCCACTTATCTTTGGTTGTCCATTGCTTTTTGATCACTTGTACACCACTTAATTTCCCATGGCCATTCTTGGTTCCAGTCTTTTGTTTTCACACATCTTTTTATTGGTTGTTCCTTATTTAAGCACACTTGTTCCTCCTCCCTGTGACATTGCCAAGGTTTTGCTTTTTGATCACTGTCCTTGTCTGTTTAGCTGTATCACTTGTAGGACACTTAATTTCACCTGGGCATTCTTGTTTCCTGTCTTTTGTTTTCCCGCATCTGTTTCATTAGTTGTTCTTTATTTAAGCACACCTGTTCTGTTGTTCTTTGGTGGTTCATTGTTTGTCAAGTTGTTCTTTACTCATCATGTTTTCTGACTCTGTGTTCCACTGGCCAGCTCCGCACCATTGTGACTATGTGTTTTTGTGTCCACTGAGTATTTCCATCTTTCTGATTTACTTTTTGCTCCTTGTGCCTCCCGGTAGTTCCTGTGCTATGTTCTGCTTTCACCTGGATTACATTTTGTATGTGTGGTTGTTTGTCCTGGTATGTTGTGTTGTTAGGGTTTCACCTCTTCGGTGTCTCATATATTTCATCACCTCACAGTTATTACTGTCACCACTTGTCTTTTGTTCTTGTCTGTCTCTATGTTGTTTTGGTGGTCAGCCCTTCCTGATAGAAATGATCTGTTAGCTTTAAATAAAACATTATACGTTGATCAGGAAGGACAGGTGAAGGTCTCACACACACACACACACACACACACACACACACACACACACACACACACACACACACACACACACACCGCATTCACTCACGCACTATATACTATCTGTCTTGCAAGAACAAATTGCATATATGTGCATATATAGAAAATGGTACTGCCAGTTTGGCATATACCATTACTATATATACAGACAGGGTAAATAAATAAATAAATCACCAAGTTTTTATTCACACCTCCAGGGCTTCCATGTCTGCCTTTTTGGGTTCTACAACTACCACAATGCCTAACAGATATAGAAAATGCCAAATAAATAAATAAATACAACAAACTGATCTTTGTATTTCTATTGACTCCTGTCATTGCAGACAACATGAGCAAAATATATTTTTGTCATGGCCCCGTGCATGCACAGATTGTTGCGTACCATGATCTTATTGTCTGTGCCCTTCTGGGTTCCTCCCTACCCAAGTTTTTTTTTATTTTTTTTAGGTCATGTATGCTCATTGCATAATATGCACAATAGCTCTTAGAACAGCCTCATGGTTTTTCCCATTGTCTGCTTAGACTAGCATTTCTCTGGGCCGCAACAACTTCCTAAGTGCATCCGTTAGGGATTTCATGAAATTCCGCCTGGGTTTGTGTTAGATGAATTTTGAACAAACCAAAAATTTTGCAGTGACAAATCTCTCTAAATAGACAGAGTCCTCATGGGCATCTCAAACCTCATTCAATGTAGATCCATAAGTCATAAAGTGCACAACATGTGAGACAACTTGTGAGGGGTTGACGACACAATTTTGCTTTTATATGATCAAAGTGCAAGGCCAACCAGACCAAGCAAGTCCAGCAGCCAGGGAGAAGGCAGGGACAGTTGGCTGGATGACTCCTGTCTAGATTTATTGTGTTTTACTTTTTCTTTGACTTTTTTTTTTTTTTTTTGAGGACTGCAGTGGAAGTAAGTTTAATGCTGCCAAGCCTCTGTGACCCCTGTGCATGCACAGCCGAGAGGATCCCAGAGCCTGGCCAGTGGAGGACTTTATAGGACAGTGGAGCTAGCAGAAATAATAATATTGAGGAGACATAGCTCCTGGGCATCATTCTACATTTATTAATATTTTATTTTATTGTATTTATTTTACTATTACTTACAGGGCAGTGCTGTAGCCACAGTGTGGCATTCGAGCAGCACTCATGCGCTACGTACAGTAGTGTTCAGAATAATAGTAGTGCTATGTGACTAAAAAGATTAATCCAGTTTTTGAGTATATTTCTTATTGTTACATGGGAAACAAGGTACCAGTAGATTCAGTAGATTCTCACTAATCCAACAAGACCAAGCATTCATGATATGCACACTCTTAAGGCTATGAAATTGGGCTATTAGTAAAAAAGTAGAAAAGGGGGTGTTCACAATAATAGTAGAAGTAGAAGTAGAATAGCAGAAGAACAGCATAGTTTGATTAAAACGTTGATTGGAGAGGGGAAAACTTATACGCAGGTGCAAAAAACTATAGGCTCTTCATCTACAATGATCGCCAATGCTTTAAAATGGACACAAAAAAAAACAGAGACGCGTGGAAGAAAACGGAAAACAACCATCAAAATGGATAGAAGAATAACCAGAATGGCAAAGGCTCACCCACTGATCAGCTCCAGGATGATCAAAGACAGTCTGGAGTTACTTGTAAGTGCTGTGACAGTTAGAAGACGCCTGTGTGAAGCTAATTTATTTGCAAGAATGGATGCCATGTAGTCCTGCCATGTACAACGTCCCTCTGTTAAATAAAAGACGTGCAGAAGAGGTTACAATTTGCCAACGAACACATCAACTGGCCTAAAGAGAAATGGAGGAATATTTTGTGGACTGATGAGAGTAAAATTGTTCTTTTTGGGTCCAAGAGCCACAGACAGTTTGTGAGATGACCCCCAAACTCTGAATTCAAGCCACAGTTCACAATGAAGACAGTGAAGCATGGTGGTGCAAGCATCATGATATGGGCATGTTTCTCCTACTATGGTGTTGGGCCTATATATCGCATACCAGGTATCATGGATCAGTTTGGATATGTCAAAATACTTGAAGAGGTCATGTTGCCTTATGCTGAAGCGAACATGCCCTTGAAATGGGTGTTTCAACAAGACAATGACCCCAAGCACACTAGTAAATGAGCAAAATCTTGGTTCCAAACCAACAAAAGTAATGCCTCGCAAATGTGAAGGAATCATGATAAACTGTGGTTATACAACTAAATACTAGTTTAGTGATTCACAGGATTGCTGAAAAAGCAGTTTGAACATAATAGTTTTGAGTTTGTAGCATCAACAGCAGATGCTACTATACACACATACATACACATACATAGCACTACTATTATTCTGAACACTGCTGTATGTGGACTACGTGCAATTTTTGGCCCTATTTTTGCCACCAGTCCATGCAACATTCATCCCACATTCTGGTAACATGAGTTCATGTGTCATTAGTACCAAGTCAGTGAAATTCCAACAGAAAAATTAATGCTAATTAGCATGTTTTGTCATGATTTTGTGTCTCCAACTACTCCCCAACAGATGCAGCCCAATGAGATACTGGTCTTACCGTTACTTTCACTTCACAGGTCTGCAGTTTTTTTTTTTTTTTGGTCCACAGTGCTTTAAATGATTAAAGGACTCTGGAAGAATTTCAGTTTGTAAAGGGCAAAGCCCCACATCTAATTTAAACACCTATGATGTCCAATCCCTCAGACAGTACTGCATCAAGAACCATCATTCATCAACAGCTGATATAACCACATGGTCAAGGGATTACTTTGGTAAACCTTTGTCACTACAATAAAGTAAGTCTGGCTTCTCCCTGTGTTTGCTACAGCTGACAATGGATTGATGTTAATTTGGCACATGTCTTATGCCGGATGCCGTTACTGACACAACTCCACAGGGAGTATATGCAGAGTTGGTCTTGAACCAGGAACCTTCCACTCTATGTCAGACATTACAATATGGAGTTATATTCACAAATGCCACTTAAAGCTTTACTATGTGTAGTGGCTGTTGCATCTGTGTTGTGTCTCTTCCACTTCACTCCCCTCAGGACGTGAACTCGCAATCTCCGGCGCTCTGACCAGTTGGCTAAAAATGGGCTCTATCCTGAGTGGCCAAAGTATCTTTTATTTTTTGGGGGAGTGAGACCTATTGACTACTATTACACAGTGATCTCTCTGTCACATATTCAAAAAAAGAAGCCTTATGTTACCCTTGTCCAGAGTAGCTTCAACTTATCTAGGGTTAGAGGCATCTGGGTTGGACTATATTATAGTGGAAACATGTACTGTGGTCAGACAAATCAATATTCCAGATGTTTTATTGGAAGAACTGGATGCCATGTTGTCCTGCCATGTACAAAAAAAAAGGATTTTCTTTCATCAAAACATCAAATTGAACTTTATTTACATCAATTATGAAGAAATACAAAGAGTATGGCATTCTATGGAAAATCTGCATGGAGTAGACAGTTCTCAAAAACTAAGTGACTGCGCAAGAAGAAGAGTGAGGAAAGCTACCAAAACACTGAGACAAGCCACAAGAAGTTACAGGCTTATGTGGCTGTGATGGGAGAAATTGTGCATAGTGCATGTTTTGCATTTTGTATCCCAGTTATACAACTTCATGATAAAGTGGAATAGAGGAGGGTTTTTTAAAAAAGAAGCACAAATGTGGTACGACTAACCATTGACCGCCGTTCAACTATTCCCCAGTTTGAATGCAGCATAACAGTGGTGTGCATGTTCTCTATATTTTTGCTGCCCATGCAAATGTATGCACACGAAAGCTGCACGAGGAACTGGAATCCAACTTGAATGCAGCTCAAATTGCATAAATATCGTTTGAATGTCCATTTGTACGGCATTCACGCTCATTCTTGCTCTAGTGTGATGAGGACGATGATCGAGACATTCAACCAGGATTCAACTCGCAAACAATTCGTACAGACCCTCGAACGCAGTTCAAATGGTTCGAATTGCACACGAATATCATATCGCATTCGTACAGCAGTCAGAATGCAGTACGACTGCAACTCGAGCACCGTTTGAATGTTTTCCAACACAAGTGCAACACGAATGTAGAGTGCATGTGCTCTGGCCACACAAATGTCCCGAATGCTGTACAAGGCGTTCGAGTGCAGCTCAAATTTGAACGACCGTCGTTCAAATCCTCATTTGTACAGCATTTGGGCTCATTTGCGGTCTAGTGTGATGGGGGTAAAAAGTTTGCCAGTTTTGTGAAATTTGAAAGCCTTAAAATTGCTTTAAATTGCTGTCATTTTATGAATTCTTAAATTGAGAAGTTCTGTTGATATTCCTCAATTTTGTTCCTCTTCTGGGATTTCATGCAAGCCACTGCAGCTTGAAGGTGTTATAGTCTAGTTTAATATTAGCTTTAATATCTTATTAAGACAACAAATATATTTTCTTAAAATTAGATTCAGTTTCTAGTGTAAAACTTGCTTGGCAAGAATATTTTTCTTTTTAGGCAAAAAATTTCCCAGGACTAAGGCTGTTTTTATTTTGTTTTGTTTTTTACTTCTTGAAAATCCTTTTTTACAGTGCACCCAGCAGGTGACCGACATGCCAATGGCATATCAAAGAGGCAGAATGAAGCTGCCCTTTAAATTGATCTGGTGCATCAAATTTCAAAAGATGCAAAAAGTTTCATCTTCATTTTGTGTTCTTTTCATCTGGTGATTTATGATGATAGGCCCAAACAAATTACTACCTTGGTAAAAGTAATTATAGAGATTTATAACTGCCATCTACATCAGTACCAACATCAGATGATCTTGAAGGGTGAAGGCCAACGTGTTCCAATCATAATAATGGTTTTTGAGCTTTCCAAGGACACGTGCACACACAGATACACGTGCACATGTGCACACACACAATTTGTTGTGATCACATGCATGTGATGTGAGTTATGTTGAAACAATCTTTGGGCTTTCATGCTCTGTCATCCAGATAAGCCAACAAGCAGCTCTGCTATCTAAACCACTGTGTCAAGGACGACAAACACAGAAGGAAAAATAGCTTCTGTAAACATACCAGCAATATCATATCTGTCTGAAGAGCATGCTCAAAATGATTTGGCATCTTCAACTTAATGTGTTAATGTGTTAATTTCATTTTGAGGACTCATATACAAACAGTGCTGCAAAAAATAAGTGTTTGATTTGGGAAGTCGTGCTACTTTATGGGATTTTTTGAGAATTTTGTTGAATCCCAATAAGATGTTGGATATCAAAGTGGGCCTTTACACAGACTTTGTGAGCACAGTTTGGAGAGGAGGTAGTTTCTGACTTCTTCTCAGTGAATTCTGGTATTCATCAGTGATATATTCTTTTTCTTCATCTGGATTCCAGCAAATCAGCACCTCTGTCATAAAGGAAAGTTTCATTGAACTTGACTTTGCAGATGATGCAGTGATCTTTGTGAAGTGAATGGATGCCCTGATTGAAGCATTTGAGAAAATGATGTTTTAGTTTCATATGTCATGGATCAAGACTACAAGATCTAAGCTTAACTTATAATTTGCTTTTTTTAGCCATTGACTCAGTGGCTATTTATACTAGTCATATTACCAGATAAACCAAATTCCTCAGTATTACTGAAGTATTGGATTCTACTGCCAGAGTGTATGTAAGCATGTTATGTGTGAATTTGTTGTTGAAACTAATGTTTATAGTAGATGAGTCATTGGAGGAGGAGGTTATGTTATTGCCCCCGTTTGTCTGTTTGTGAACAGCCTGGAGCCCACAAATTTTCATATATCATTATGATTTTTTTACTGATGATTCATATCCTGATAGGCAAGAAGTGATTCAATTTTCAAGGTCACAGGTTAAAGGGCAAAGTCATGAAAATCCCTATCTTTAACATTGGACCAATTTTCAAACATTCATAACTCTGACAAAAAAGATCAATTTTCTTTCATATTTCATAGCATTATGTAGGATGGCATCCTTTATTGACTGACAAAGTTTGATCCAGATCCGATCCAGATTTTGTGGACATTTCAATTTAACTTTAACCCCATTTAATGCATATGTCAGGGGGTGTGTTTGATCTGCTTTTATTTCTTGGTTATAGTCTGTTTTTATGTGTAGGCTGTCTTCTTTTTTGTTTATCTCCTTGTTGGATGCTTTTCTGTTTGGGTCTCTCTGTCTCTTTTACAGGTGGGCGTATCTGTCTCTCTCTCTCCCTGGTCACGCCCCCCTTTCCAGTGCTTTCCATGCTCACCTGTGTTCAATTTGCAGCTCGTCGCTGGGGTGCATATATACTGCTCATTCTGCTTTGTTTCTTTGCCAGATTGATGCGCCCTGTGCCTTCTTTCCAGCTCTCATTCATGTTCCATATTCCTGCCTGCCTCAAAGTGTTTTCGACCACCTGCCCGTTTGTTCCGACCACGATAAAGCCTGATGTTAATAATTCTGCTGCTGTGTTTTCTGGACTGTCTACCCGTGTACCGACCACTGCTTGTCACCCCACTAAAGTTTGTCAACCAGAGCTCTGTTTTGTGAGTCTTGCATTTGTGTCCAAACCAAGTCCACGGTCTCCTTTTTAGGTTTTGTCATTTCTGCAGGGGAGGTTAAGATGGATCCTGCAAAGGTGGTGGCAGTACAGGAGTGGGCAATACCCACCTCCCGTAAGGAGGTGCAACGTTTCTTAGGGTTTGCTCATTTTTATCGGAAATTTATTTGAGGATTCAGTTCAGTGGCTGCTCCGTTGCATGCTATCACCTCGTCCCTCCGCCCGTTTGTCTGGTCGAAGGAATGTGACGATTCGTTCCGAGTCCTAAAGGATCGCTTTACCGCGGCCCCGTGCTACTCCTCCGTGACCCTGCACGACAGTTCGTGGTAGAAGTCGATGCCTCCAATGTAGGTGTGGGGGCTGTTCTGTCCCAGAGGAACCCCACGGACAACAGGCTACACCCTTGTGCCTTTTTGTCAAAGAAATTGACCCCCACAGAACGCAATTATGGCATCGGTGACCGCGAGCAGTTAGTGGTTAAAATGGCTTTGGAGGAGTGGCGGCACTGGCTGGAGGGGGCACAATTCCCTTTTGTTGTTTACACTGATCACAAAAACCTGGAATACCTCCGTTCCGCCAAACGGCTCAATGCCCGCCAGGCCCGATGGGCAATATTTTTTAGTCGTTTCAACTTTACTCTGTCCTACCGCCCGGGCACCAAGAACGGGAAACCAGACGCCCTATCTCGCCTGGGAGAGCCAGTAGACACGCCTGTAGATCCAGGAATGATATTACCCGCTTCATGTTTTGTGTCTGCCTTAACCGGGGACATCGAGAGTAGAATTAAATCGACAATCGGGGATGCACCAGTTCCTGTCGGGTGTCCGCGGGGAAAACTTTTTGTTCCTCCAGACCTCAGGAGTGAGACGATCCGCTGGTGTCACGATAGTCGGATGTTCTGTCATCCTGTCATTAAAAAGAACTTGTTCGTGGTGCAGCAAAGATTTTGGTGGCCAGGCCTAGTAAAGGACGTCTCTGAATACGTATCTGCCTGCCAGGTATGCGCAATACATAAATCCTCAAATCAACCACCTGCAGGGTCACTGTTACCATTGCCAATTCCGTCTCATCCATGGTCTCATATTGCTGTAGACTTTGTAACTGGCTTCCCACCCTCCAAGGGCCACACTGTGGTTTTAACTGTAGTCGACCGACTCTCCAAGACATTTTATTCCTCTACGGAAACTACCGTCGGCCAGGGAAACAGCTGTGGTTATGCTAAACCAGGTCTTTAAACTACACGGCTTACCACAGGATATAGTCTCCGACCGGGGCCCACAGTTTATATCCGATTCTGGAGTGAGTTTTGCCGTCTCCTCGGGGTAACTTCCAGTTTGACTTCGGGTTACCATCCACAGGCCAATGGGCAGGCAGAACGAATAAATCAGGACCTGGAGAAAGGTCTGCGGGTGCTTGCGTCGCGGCATCCTGCCTCTTGGTCTGACCAACTTCCGTGGGTTGAACTTGCCCATAATAGTTTGCCCTCTTCTTCCACCGGTTATTCCCCCTTCCATGTGGTTTTTGGACACCAGCCGGCATTTTTTCCCTCGGTCGACCTTAACTCATCAGTTCCCTCGGCGCTCAGTTTGATTCTTTGTTGCCGGCGAACCTGGGAGCGTGCTCGGACGATTTTATCCCATTCTGTAGAAGCTTATAAGATGGCCACTGACCGCCGGAGGTCCGCTGCCCCGTCCTACATCCCTGGGCAGCGGGTGTGGCTTTCTACGTGGCACCTGTCGCTTCGGGGCGTGCCTAAGAAGCTTGCTCCCCGGTTTGTCGGTCCCTTTCCGGTCTCCAGGGTCATTAACCCCGTTTCAGTCTGTCTTCGTCTTCCTTGGTCCATGCACGTCCACCCTACTTTCCACGTCAGTAACGTCAACCCTGTTCGGTCGAGTACTGCCGTTCCCCCGCCGTCCGCCCGGTGTGTGGATGGTGGCCCAGTCTTCTCCGTGCGTCGGCTCCTGGCCTCTCGCCGCTGCGGTCGTGGGTTTCAGTATCTGGTCGATTGGGTGGGCTATGGTCCCGAGGAGCGCTCGTAGGTTCCCTCTCATTTTATTTTGGATCCTGTGCTTGTTTGCGACTTTCATGCCGCTCACCCTGGTTCGCCTGGGCCGTCCGGGGCCGGCCATGGCGGGGGGGTCCTGTCAGGGGGTGTGTTTGATCTGCTTCTATTAGTCTGTTTTTATGTGTAGGCTGTCTTATTTTTTGTTTATCTCCTTGTTGGATGCTTTTCTGTTTGGGTCTCTCTGTCTCTTTTACAGGTGGGCGTGTCTGTCTCTCTCTCCCTGGTCACGCCCCCCGTTCCAGTGCTTTCCATGCTTACCTGTGTTCAATTTGCAGCACGTCGCTGGGGTGCATATATACTGCTCATTCTGCTTTGTTTCTTTGCCAGAATGATGCGCCCTGTGCCTTATTTCCGGCTCTCGTTCATGTTCCATAGTCCTGCCTGCCTCAAAGTGTTTTCGACCACCTCCCCGTTTGTTCCGACCACGATAAAGCCTGATGTTAATAATTCTGCTGCTGTTTTTTCTGGACTGTCTACCCGTGTACCGACCACTGCTTGTCACTCCACTAAAGTTTGTCAACCAGAGCTATGTTTGTGAGTCTTGCATTTGTGTCCAAACCAAACCTCCTGTCAGCATATTTTACATTATATCTTAATCAAACATGCCCCAATTACTCTCATATTTGAAAGTGAGGTGTAGACTGGCACTCACTATCACCTGACAAAGTCTTATCCGGATCTGATCTGGATTGTGGATTTTGTGGACATTTGAATTTAATATTGAAAAGCACATTTTGCATTATATCTCATTCAAAAGTGCCTCAATCGCTCTCATTTGTGAGAATGAGGTGCAAACTGGCACTCTCAATGAATAGATCCACATCTGATGCGTTTTGCAGATTTAGCCGATATTTGATTCTTTTTAACTTTGAAAAGCCCTTTTGATCTATTTTTTGCATAATATTTTAGCTTATGAAAACACACTTCAAACAGCACTTTGACCGGAGGTTTGTGCTCTACGTGTGCGGTGCTCTAGTTAATTTTTGCTTTGCTTTGCTCTCTCTTTAAGATCCTATCTGTTTGAGATGGATGATATCCAGTAAATTGTCATAGCCAAGGAGCAACAGGATCCTTTTGATTCAAAGTGGCTGATTTGGGATGACACAATGGCAAATGACATCCTTTGTAAGGTTTGGCGTGTTCTCTTTGAGAAGTGTGGGAGCGTTGATGAACTGCACTGGTGGAGTTGATTTGCTGCTTGCTTGCTGCTGTGTGTTTTGTGGATGATCTGCACTTTCAGAGGCACTGATAGAATTAAGAAATATGAAGACATGTGGGGTGAACTCGTGTTACATCACATCTGAATGTGATTGTTTGCATTGAGATGTGTGCAGTCTGTGTTTCAGTCCTTTTTGCTCAGCTGCAGTATTTCAATCACTGTATGTTCACGCAATTCCTTGTTGTGTTTTTATTTAGTGTTATTTCATTTGTATGGCCAAAGCGGATTGTCACCCCACGGAGTCTGGCCTGCTTGAGGTTTCTTCCTATGATCATGAAACACCTGATGAAGCTTTTCTTTATGCATGCCAGTAATGTGATTGCCTTGATTTGTGGAGACCACCTTGAGATGATTTTTGATGTGATTTGGCACTGTATAAATAAACTGAACTCATTTTAATTGAACTGTTCTATTGTTGAGTGACAAATGACTGAGTTTGAAAATATCTGTGACTTGATATTTGATTAGATTTTTAAATTGTGATTTCCATGGGAATACCTGCAATTCATCTAATGTAGGACAAATAAAACAAAAACTCTTGTGTGAGTGTTTTAAACAGTTCAGTACACTTGCACACCTGTTGGAGATGGATGGGGAGTGTTGGCGACCAAGAGGGATCTTTTTTCAGGCCATGGAGACCCCATTGTGACTAGCCTGCAACCCTAGAGGGAGTCAGTGAGAGTGACGGCGAGCAGAGGCCATTTTTTTTTATCTCAACTCGGTCGTGGACTCTGTGTAAATGGGGTGTAATTTGGTCAACAGAAGATCAAAAGTGCTGTGAGTGGCACCAGTGTGATGCCACACCCTCATTTCAAAGTACACTCAAAAATGGCTCTTTGGATGAACTTATTTCAATTATGTGCAGGTTTTACATCTAATAAATATATGTAGCCCCAACTCAAATAAAACACATCCATGCAATATAATATAATTTAATTGAGTTGGGGCTGCATATATTTATTAGATAGAATCCAATCTAATGAGTCAGTTTTTTGAGTGTATTACACAAATTTCCCCGGGCACCTTATGGCGACTTCTGCTCCTAACTGGCAATTAGGATGGGTTAAATGCAGTAGACACAATTCATTGTGCAGGGAACATGTTCCTTTGTGCATATGACAATTCTTTTGAAACAATTGATTCATGGGATGAACTCAATTCAATTATGTGCAGGTTTTCCTCCATCTAATAAATATACTGTATGTAGTCTCAACTAAATTAAATCATCTTGCATGCACGTGTTTGAGTTGGGGCTAAATATATGTATTAGATAGAATCCAATCCAATGAGTATCACACAAACAAATGACTCATTGGATGAACTCAATTCAATTATGGGCAGGATGTCCATCTAATAAATATAAGTAGTCCCAACTAAATTAAATGATCTTGCATGCATGTGCTTTATTTGAGTTGGGGCTACATATATTTATTAGATGGAAAACCTGCACATAATTGAATTGAGTTCATCCAATGCATCAGTTTTTTTAATGTATCAAGTTTGCAGTGAAAATGTTTCATGGACTTTAAAACACCCAAGGACACTAACAATGAAATATTTGCACAAATCTTAACAAAATTAAACTTTTTACTACCTATTAGCATGCTTTTTGGTTATCATATTAACAATATGGGGAAGGGCTCATTTCTCTCTTCATTAATTGCATTATAGTTGGCACATGCCTACGCTTTTCCAATGCCTAGCAATAGGTTGCAGGAGAGTATTTGAAATAAACTGTAGTTTTATCACTTCATAAATTATATATTTTTATTTGAATGGTTTTTTTTATATATACAAATGCATTTGAAAGAAAAAAAACGTGAAAAAACATGTTGATAAGCATTAGGACTCAAATATGTTGTGTAAGTAAATAAATAAATAATCCCAGAATATAAAACCACTGTTGGTGGTTTTGCATAGTCTGTAATGGCCCACAAGTAAAATATCACAGATTAAAAGTGTAACACTCAACAGTTTCCACTAACAGTCACATGTTGTGGTGTGGCAGTCCCTGAGCAAACCTCAGCCAAAAACAATAAATCACTGTACAAGAGAAAACATATTCAAGGTGACGCCTGCCCACCAGATCTCACCTTGAAATGTTTCATTTTGTCTGATTTGGTTGATCTAACCTTGTACTCTGCTTACAGCTTGAAACTGTTTGAGTACGAGTTTGGCTGACTCACATTAAATCTTGTCAAAATGTTCTGATTTTATAAACAAATCAACACTTCTAACATTACTTTTAAAGCATGCATCCAGTTTTATCTTCCAAAACATCTGAGGGCAGAGCTCAAAAAAGTCATCAGCGAGATGAACTGTGCTTGAAGCCAAACTGCAGGTTTAAGTGTCAGATGAAGCGCTGCCGCAAGAAGAACACCATTAAATAAGTGCCAGATGGAAAAGAAAAGGCCTCAGAATAAAAGACAGGACTTTTTTGGCACAAATCTTTGTCTGGTCACGTGACAAATCCAGTTCACCGCACTGAACAAAGGACTAAATTGTCCCGTACATGGTGTCTAATGCTGGACAAAAGCAGGTGCTTTCAGCGTGAGAAGCCGGCGTGCAAATGTCGAACGTGTTTTGAGATGAAAAACGTGTTTATGTCTGTGTTGAGTCTGCCCCCTTAAATGGAGGACTAATCTCTGTTCTGGATGTTGAAACAAAAAGGTTCGTGTGTGCACCAAAAAGCAGCTGTACTTATCTAAAAGGGAAATAAAAGCAAAAAGAAAAATAAAAGTCTCCAGCCTCTTCTTTTCTATACTTTCAGACATCATCACATTCCTCACTAATGTGGCAGAGCCCATCCTTCTTTTTTTTTTTTTCTATCAGCAGAGATAGTCCCCCCCTCCTCTCCTGGTAAGATGTCAGCTCTTACAAAAACTGGAAGGCTGGGGCTGAGAGAGCACAAGCTGCCGTCCGGCTCCTGCAGACAGACACATCACTAAAGTTGTGCTCGACAGCTTCTTCTGTGCTCGGAGCTGCAGCCACGAACAGTAAAGTAGCTGAAGTGAATTTTTTTTTTTTTTTTTGCATTCCATTTTTTAAGTTTTTATTGTTGTTTCTGCACGGCGATGTCTCTGAGGGGTGACGTGTGCGTGGTGACGGGGGGCTGTGGATTTCTGGGCCAGAGGCTGATCAGGCTGCTGCTGGAGGAGGAGAAAACGGCTGAGATTCGGCTGCTGGACAAACACGTTCAACCCCAAATTATACAGAGTCTGGAGGGTAAAAACTCTTTCTTTCTGCAGCCCTGTGCTGCTCAACTGTTCCACACATTATTAATAACAGAATAAAATCCAAACCTGGCAACAACAATATGTCAGCAGGGCCACTGTGGAAAGTTCCTGAGCAAACTGTGTGTTGTTTTCTTTCTTATTTGTTGTTTTGTTTGTTTATTGCCAGGATAATGCAAAACTGACTACATCGGAACCTGGTACCCAGTGATTTATTGTCTCAGGAGAAAGAAGTCATTACATTTTGGCAATGCTCCAGATGAAATGAACACTTGTGTGCAGGCTGAAGTGTGAAATGTTTGCAGGCAGCAGGTCTGAGCAAGACAACAGAGGCCGATCGAAGAGCAGCGCAAGGCAGCTACGCTCCCGCTGAGCAGAAAGGACCGAGTAGACTGTTTCAGAAGTATTTGGACAGTGACACCATCTTTGCCAATTTGCTTGTGTGCACTGCCACAGTGGAGTTGACCAGACATGGGGCCAAATACAAAAGTATTTGTATTTGAAAATACTTAAATACATTTTTCGGAGTATTTGTATTTGTATTTTCTGATTTTGAATTCAAAGTATTTGTATTTGTATTTCAAATACATCGCCGATCCCAAGTATTTCCAAATACTTTTACAAATACTTTGTCAAATACTTTTCAAACTTGGGAATCTCTGTGACACCATGTTGAATATAGATTGTGATAGTTTGATTATTGCCTGTGATATTATAATAGTGAATTTGTGATAAAACATTCAATCCTTTACTTATCAATAGTATTTGGTCATGCTATTTTCACAATAAATTGTCACTGGTTTATCAGTTTTTGTGTTGATTTGTTGTTTATAGTTCATAGAAAGAATTTGTATTTGAAATACTCAAAATATAAAGTATTTGTATTTGTATTTGAAAAAGTACAAAGTATTTGTATTTGTATTTGGAATTGAAAACTCTAAAGTATTTGTATTTGTATTTAAATACAATGCAAAGTATTTGACCCCATGTCTGGAGTTGACATGAAACTATCAAAAATGTCTACAGAGTTTGGATAACAGGTGGCCAATGTGAGGTATAACACTTCTAAACAGAGACAACACCAGCAAATACAGGAACATCGGCTATGCTAAAATACGAAATGGAGCAAAATGGGGACTGATACTTATGAAATGGGGTAAAATGTAAACTGACCCAGACTGACTCCAAATATGAGTAAATTAAGTACTTTTGTTTGTATTTTGGTCATTTGTGTGTGTGTGTGTGTGTGTGTGTGTGTGTGTGTGTGTGTGTGTGTGTGTGTGTGTGTGTGTGTGTGTGTGTGTGTGTGTGTGTGTGTGTGTGTGTGTGTGTGTGTGTGTGTGTGTGTGTGTGTGTGTGAAAATGCAGAAATGGCTCCGTGTGTGTACTCGGGGCAGGTGTGCCATCTGGTGTTGAAGAGCTGGAACTTCAGCCACTGACCCAACAATGGCCCTGTTTATCTATAAAGTCTATGCTTTTTCCCAAGACCTGCTCTTTATGAAATGTACCGTAATTTTTGGTCCCAATTCACTCCATTTTGTTACATTTTACCCCCACTTCATAATTATCAGTTCCCATTAGCTCCATTTCATCCATTTCATATTTTAGTATGGCCCCAGAAACACTGAGGAAAAAAATAAATAGATAATGTAAAACGGGTATTTATCTGGTTTCACCGGTGTATAGGTGGCAGAGGTGGGACAAAGTCACTGTCAAGTCATCAATCTGCAAATCCTGAGTCAAGCCTCAAGTCAGCTTGCAAACAGTTGGGGATCATTATGACTTGAGACTTGACTTGGGACTTGCATATTCATGACTTGAGAGTAACTTGATGGTGACTTACTCCCACCTCTGATAAGTGGCACCTTTTTCTGTATTAACATCGCTTTAATGTGAGATTTTTGTGCATTGTTGTGGTGTACATTTGTTATTGTTGTTTCATCTTATTCTTGAAATTAATTTTGTTTAGTACTTGTTTCCTGTGAAAGCCCCAGACAGACAGAGGGGAGTGCACTTCCAACTGTCCAAAACTGCTTTTCACACAACAGCCTTCCTCCTTCAGCTTCCATCATCTGATCCTTTGTTGAGCTTTCACTCTCTTCCTCTTCTTCACCTCTGTCATCCTACAAACCACCATCTGGTTGCATCTCCTACAAAGAATGTAGTCCACCTTGGTGCACCTTCCTCCACTCTGATATGTCACCCTGTGGTCCTCCCTTTTCTTAACACCCAAGCGAGTAATTTGAATTGGAAAAATGTTTCCTACCATTAATTTGTCAGTCGACTTGCCCTGTATTTGTTCATAGAATTTTTGCAAGGGTCGGTCCATGTGGCGAGTATAATCCAAACTTGTGCTTCTCTGGGTCACTTATGACCCTGGAAAGATCTACGAGATTTTTGACATTATAGCTTCAGATGGCATTGTAATTTGCCAATCTAATCATTACATTTTTCTGTTTTGCAAGGAAGCATGGCCAAAAGACCTAGAATAGCAATATTTACAGCTGCACAAGCATTGAGACTGATTCTTGATGGCCAGAGTGAGGATAAGGGTGATGGACAAATATATTAGAGAGTGAAATAAATAAGAAGAACCCTAAAACAATCATTTATATAGAAGTATTCCAATATAAAGTCAGTGGGGTCATAAATAATGTCACACTGTCATATTCGCTAAAATAGCTTGGTTGTTTGAGGGGTAAAGTAGGTGTTCACCACAGCCTTTTCCGTCCTTTTTGCAAAATCAACTACCATCTGTACCTATTGCTTCCTCATCACTTATGTTCCCTTTGCCAACATGCCCCTTGAAGTCTGCCCCAGTCACCACTCTTTCATGCTTGGGTTCACGCTCCACCACCTCATCTACCTCACTGCAGAAATCTTTCTCCTTCATCTCAAAACTTATTTGTGGGGCATATGCACTGATGATATTCATCATCACCTTTTCCATTTTCAACTTCAAACTCATCAACCTGTCAGACACTAGTTGTGTCAGACACTCGCTTAACCTCTAACAAACTCTTAACATACTCTTCCTTTAGAATAATCCCAAGACCATTTCTCTTCCCATCCACACAATGATAGAACAACTTCGACCCATTGCCTAAGCTCCTGCTCTTACTTTCCTTCCACTATGTCTACCTTTCTCCTCTCCATCATGTCAGCCAGCTCTCTCTCTTTACCAGTCATACCGCCAATATTCAAAGTTCCGTCTCTCATTTCCACCCTTTTATTTTTCCTCCTCTCCCACTGTCTGTGGACACTTTTTCCTGCTCTTCTGTTTTACTCAGGTGTAGCACAATTTCCGCCAGCACCCTGTTGGGTAATGGCACCAGTGGCTGTCGTTGTTAACCCAGGCCTCTGCTGAACCAGAATGGAAATTTGATTTATACTCTGCATGGTATCTCTGCACGAATGTCCTTCCTGACACAACCTTACTTATTTATCCAGGCTTGGGACCAGCACTCAGAGTGTACATGCTGCACACCCCATGTGACTGATATTTGACAAACTTTACAGTGAACACCCTGCTACCTTCTGCCCTCCTCATTTATCCAGGATTGAGACTAGCAGTCAGAATGTACTGGCTGCACACCCCATGTGGCTGAATTCGGTTCTGCCTTTGATGCACTGTGGTTAGTCTTTGGTGCACTATGGTTATCCCTTTGACACACTTTGGTTATCCTTTTGACACACGTTGGTTAACCCTTTGATGCATGTGGATTCTCCATTTGACACTCTTTGCTTATCCCTTTGACGCACATTGCTTTTCCATTTCACACATGCTGGTTATCTCTTTGACATATTTTGGTTATCCCTTAAATTTCTGTGACACTAGTAACTTCCATGTTGTGACATCTGTGAGAGGTTTTCCAGAAGTATCAAAGTTGTGCAAACTAAATACTATAGGCATGCTACAGTATTTACAGTTATGATCCTGTTGTTATCATACACATTGTGTAGTACAAGGCCAATATGTTATGTCATCACACTGTGTGCTAGACCTGCATGTTACATCAGCAAACTGCTTGCTAGATCACAGTGACAGGCAGCCATAATCTTCACGTCCTGGTCAGTGGTGGGCACAGCTAACCAAAAGGTTAGCTTCAATAACAGATATTCAGCTAACTAAAAATGTATCTTTTATAAAGCTAAACCGATAAACTACTCAAAATTTATCGGAAGCTACAGCTAACCAATAACCGATAACTTCCAGTATTGTCTCCAGTACACTTGCAAATACTAACAAGCTGATTTTGAGTTTTAACACGACAATCACTTCTGGTAGCATCAAAGGCGACTACAGACCCAAACAATGAATCATTTCTTCTGCCATGAATGTACTAAGATTACCCATAATGCACCTGGCACAGCATGTCCACACTAAAACCTTCAAAATGAGTGCATTACTTTAAAACTAAAACATATTATCTGATATTTTCACGTTATAAAACAGACATGACATTAATTTAAATAACTTGTCCGAAATTAGTTTGGTTAAAAATTTTACCATAAGTTAAAACTGTATGCCTCTGGATGACTTGGGTGATATTGCCAGAGTATCAGTATGGGATCAAAAGAAATAAGCTTTTTTCCTTTTCTGTGACCAGTTCTCCTTTGTCTGCAGAGGATAGAGCGGTTTCTTCTGAAACCAGCTCTTATCTGTTTGCAGAGGATACAACTGCACAGCTACAACGAAACATTTAACAGGTAGATACTCAACTGATTTTAAACTTAATAAATAAATGTTTGGAACTGTAAAGCTTTGTTCACCACGCCTCCAAAAATATGTTAGCAGTCTAAAAATTATCAGACCAAAACTTATCAGAAGATAACTGGTCCGATGATGGTTTTCAAAGTTATCTGAAAAGCTAATCCGATAATGACAACTTTAGCTTCAATAAATAGTGGTTAGTGGATTAGCGAAACTGTGTCCACCACTGGTCCTGATTGTTTAATATTCTAGTCCATGAGTCCAATTGTGGATTTGGGGCACTTTCTTGTGATAATCTGACTGTGGGTCAATTAGCTGAGCTTCAGTTTTGTCATGATGACAGAGTTGCAGTGCGATGGCGGAAGAGAAAATTACTTGGTGCATTGACAAATCAAGACTCCAATCTCAAGTATACAATATGGTTTAAAAAACAACAACTTGAATGCTCAGCTTTGGTGTACCTTTTGCTGCACAACTGCCATCATCTCCATACCGCCCTCGAATGGTCTCGATCGGAAAAGCAGGTGTGTCATCAGTCTCACAGACTTGGGGGGGTGAGTCGATACTGAAACTTGAGTTTGTCGAGCAGAAAGGAGCTGGGAGTAAAGTCTCAGACAAACAGCAGTGAGCAGAGTGGGCCACTTCATGTTCAGCGAGAGACCAGCAGAAGAGATCTTGTAAATTTTTAAAATATTCTGTGGGGGAAAGTGCTTAATATAAAATAAGACTTGGAGAACTCTTTTTCTTATTTTGTGTTTTAAAACAGCCTGGGAATGATTTATTTGTGTTTGGTTTCATATAAGCAACTGCAGAAAACATTTCAGCACAGACATTGTGCCAAATTCTGTTTGAAATATTCTCATCAGTGATGAACATTTTATTTTGTTTTGTCAGGCTGCCGAGGGGACACAAAGGTGGTTGCTTTGGAGGGCGACATCAGGGATAGTGACTTCCTGAGAAGTGCCTGCCGTGGTGCATCAGTTGTGTTCCATATCGCATCCATCATTGATGTGCAGGACTCAGTGGAGTACAGCGAAATATACGGGGTCAATGTCAGAGGTGAGGCCACTACATTCACCAAATGCGCACAACACCTCATGAGAAGTCATGACTGTCCAGTTATGCCCAAAAAAGGGTCCATTGCATTTAATCTGATGGTGACGTGCCAAATCTCACAGATTTCAAAAGTTTGCACTGAAAATATTTATATTCTTACCAACAATTACTGAAGATAATGTTGATATAATGCCATATTTCTGTATTTTGTTCATGTTTTGCTGGTTTGGCGCTTGCATTTGGAGTTTGAGGTGTGTACTTGTCTTTTAAGATGTTAAAGAGATGAACAGAATTCTTTTTTTAAACGAGTAGTACTGTTTTTCAGAAAAATTACAGGCATCCTACAATCCTATCCAATCACCCCTTTCTCAGATATAGCAAACAAGTTACAAACCTTATTAAACACACACACACACACACACACACACACACACCGTTGATTTCATTACTGGTGTGCAGCCTGGTACATTACAATACAAAAACTGATGATAATTATCAGTTTTTTTAAAAGGACATTCAATTAAACTGAATCTAATTTTCGTGTAGGTTTTAGAAGATAAACTAAAAGAAATTTTATCTCTTAAAAATCTAGAATTTTTAAGTTTAAATGTGGTCACACATGTTACTTCTTTATATTCACAGATAAACTTTAGACACCTTACACTCAGCAGTTTTTCCATTACTTTGAACTAATTTGAAGCACATTTTTTGCAGTGTACTGAAAATTATCTGTATGTTTGATTTTGACCTTGAATAAGGTTACGTGAACAATGAATGGCATTTGTTGTGTTGTCTGCTTGTCACAAACAAATTATCATGAACTTGATCAAATGATCAATCTTATGAAGGGGATTCATGTTAGTTTTGTTAGTTTTTTTTTTTTTTTTTTTTTTACATTAGCATGAGATGAGGAATTTCTTAAGATTTTGATCAGTTTTGGAAAAAGTCTTTTTTTTTTTAAGTGAAATGATCATTACTTAAATGTTGCCGTTGATCAGGATCTGGTGTGAATTCTGAATATTAGTTATTTTAATATCTGACAACAATAGAAATACAGAAAAAAAATTGTAGTCTGCAAACGTTTGACTGCTGATATACAGAAAACACTCTTGCAGTCCCTAGACTGAAGAATGAATGAGAGCTTCGTGTAATAATACATAATTTCTTTTAGTACAGATGAGGACAGATTTATTAGGTCCCTTATGAAATTTAAAGTTTTCTTCAAAATTTTCCCAAGCACTTTTTTAACTGAGCAAGAAATTTCCAACACAGACTCTCCAAACATCCCAGTGTTATTTCTGATGCTTGCATTATGTTACTTTGCACATAAAACAAAATTATTTCTCAAAAACCATTAAATGACCACAGTCAAAATCATTAGCCCCCTGAAGATCTAAACTTTTTGTTGAGCCACAGCACAAATCACTGTTGTGCAATGAAGTACTTTAACTTTGCAATGCTCAAAGCTTGTAAAATCAAGTTGAAACTGAGCGTTCTTCCAATGTAGACACACTATAAAAACTTCAGTTAGAGTTTGAGCTCTAACTTGAGAAAGCATCATGCTAACAAAAGAAAAGAAATCAGTATAGACTTGAGAAAAAGAATTCTTGATGAACACAAAGCAGGAGAAAGATATAAAAAGCTATCACAGTGGTTCCAAGTGTCAAGAACTGGTGTGAAAAGTATCATCAAGAACTTCAAAGAGAGCCACACAGTACAGAAGAAGCCTGGCAGAGGTAGGAAGCAAAAGATTTCAAAGACAAAGAAGATTTCAAATAAAACTAGCGAGAGATGTGTCTAAAGATCCCAGAACAAATGCTGAGGTATGAGTGAATGACTTAGCTAAGTTGGGTATTGTAGTCTCAAAGAAGACAGACACTTGAATCCTGGACAGGAATGGACAGCGAGGTTGCAGACCAAGAAAAACTACTCTTCTGCAGGAGACACCTTCAAGCCAGGCTGAAGTATGCTGAGGACAACCTGAAGAAAGGTTATGCATACTTGAAGTGTGTCCTTGAGATGAAACTGGAGCTCTTTGGCCATATACACGTTGCTTATGTTTGGAGAAGGGAGGATACTATAACCCAAAGAACACCGCGCCCACAGTGAAACATGGCGGTGGGAGTATTAAGCTGTGGGGAAGCTACTGGAACTGGGAATCTCCTCAAGGGAGAAGGAATCCTGAAGAAAGAAGGATATGTGAAGATTTTGAATAAAAATATCAAGTAGTCAGCAGTAAAACTGAGTCTGGGTCATTCCTTTGTATTAAAACATGGCAACAACCCAAAACATATGTCACTCCTGGTGAAGGGCTACCTCCAGAAGACCAAAGTGAATGTTAATGACTGGCCTGCAGAAAGCCCTGACTTGAATCCCGGTGAAAATCTGTGGGGTGAACTGAAGACCAAGGTCCATGACAGAAGACCATCAAATCTGGAGGAGGTTGAGAGATTTGCCAAAGAAGAATAGGCTGGGATTCCTCAGGATACACGTCTAAGACCTGTTGAAAACTATATGAAAGCAGCCTGTTATCCAGCAAAAAGGACACACAATTGACTATTAACATTGGAGGGGCTAATTATTTCAACTTTGGCAGTTTTGGGTTTTTGTGATATAATTTTATTTCTGTGTGCAAAGTAAAACAATGTAAGCATCCAAAATAAAACTAGAATGATGGCATGAGGATTGCTGGATGACCCCTGCCTGTGGCATAACTACCTGCATGGACTTCTCATTGAGTCTATATTCTTTTGTTATTATGTCATGTTGTTTTGAAGTCCTGTTTTCTGTTTCTTCATTTTCATAAAAACCTTGTAACTGTTAGAATGGCCTAAGCAGTGGGTCACCCCTCTAGGTGTGGTCTGCTTGAGGTTTCTTCCTCAAATCATCAGAGGGAGTTTTTCCTTACCACTGTCACCTATGTGCTTGCTCTAGGGGTTGGTAAGGTTAGACTTTACTTATGTGAAGTCAGTGAGTTGTCTTGAATATGACAACTTGATATTAATCAGTGACATAACCAGAAGTTGTCTTTGGCCTTTTTGGTCTTCAGTTGTATGCCAACTTGTCAACTTGTCGTTACAAAAACCGAATGACACTTAATGACAGCAGTCATAAACATTTATGACATTAACATAATATTTATGACACATTCATGACCGTGTCATTAGCAACGTTCATCGTAGCTTACAAAATAGTTGGTTCTTTTGTGTTTGATAACAATCTTTTCCTGTGCTGTCTTATCCTTTTTATGTCTTATTACTTATTATATTATACATACCTTTTTCTTGAGCTGCTTGGGTGGGTAGGGAGAGTTCCCATGGGATAAAAAAGCTTTTTAACCTACCATCCCTGGTTCTCAAGACCAGGCACCTAAGTGGCTCTACTCTACTCTCCTATTTTACTCTTCCTTTTTAGATATTTAGATATACCTTTGTATACTGGCATAGTTCCACCTTAGAATTGGAATATAATATATAAGATATACCTTACTGAATTTTCATGTAACAGTTATAACAGTCTTATATCACTATTATGACGATATCTTCAAGTAAAGTGTTACTGAATAGTCTTTGTTCTGTTCAAATAACACTTTTGAAAAAAATATTGAAAAGATGTTAAATTTCATAGGGTGGCTAATCATTTTTGTCCTCAACTGTACCTTATCCTGAAATAAGTGAACTGCTTGCGTGTTTTTTTTTTTTTCTTTCTTCAGTGAATTCAAGAGTCTCTCTTCTGTCTAGGAACACAGTTGCTTTTAGAAGCAAGTATCCAAGAGAACGTGACATCCTTCATCTACACCAGCACTATTGAGGTGATGGGGCCAAATCCCAATGGTGACCCAGTCATCAACGGCAATGAAGACACTGATTACAAGTGCTCCCTGAAGTTCGCCTACAGCAAAACCAAAAAGGAGGCCGAGCAGCGAACCTTGCAGGCCCATGGTGAGATCCTCCCCAATGGGGGACAACTGGCCACCTGTGCCCTGAGACCCATGTATATCTACGGGGAGGGCTGTCGCTTCCTCCTTGGCCACATGAGGGATGGAATACAAAACAGGGATGTTCTTTTGCGGATGTCTGTACCCGAAGCCCGTGTGAATCCTGTCTACGTAGGCAACGTGGCTTTAGCCCACCTCCAAGCGGCTCGCAGCCTCAAAGACCTACAGAGAAGATCAGTGGTTGGAGGGAACGTTTATTTCATCTCTGATGATACACCACCAGTGAGTTATTCAGATTTCAACCATGTTGTGATGTCTCCTCTGGGCCTCCACATTCAGGACAAGCCTGTGCTGCCCCTGCGTCTCTTCTATGTTATCTGCTTCATTATGGAGATGCTGTCCATGATGCTCCGCCCTTTCATGCGTGTCATTCCACCAGTGAACCGGCAGCTGCTCACCATGCTGAACACGCCGTTCACCTTCTCCTACCAGAAGGCAAAGAGACACATAGGGTACCTTCCCAGATACACCTGGGAGGAAGCACGCAAGCGCACCACTGAATGGCTTGCCTCTGAGTTACCAAAGGAAAGGGAAAGGTTTAGGGCCAAATAATCAGTAGTGCAGTATTAAAACTATGACTGTAAGTAACACTGTCTACTTGTTTTTCACCTTATGACCTTATCTTTTTATAATACCATTTTTCTGCAATGTACAATGAAGCTAGGCATTCAAATAATATGATGATTATGACTACTGATGTTTTGACAGTCTTTTGTCTCTGTATCTTGCACAAAGGAGTGCATGGCATTACAAAAATGCCAGTAACAGTTTCCACTGAAGTGGTTGTGGTTTTCATGCCTGGTGAGCTACAGTCTTTAAAATACCACACATACTCAACTTCAACTGCACATCCATGGGCCTGTTTGTCTAAAAATGAGGAGTGGTCAGTTGTAATGTGAATGTCAGGATACAGAAAGTTTTTGCTCCATAGACCACCAAACACCTGGTCAAATATCTAGTGTGTCTCTGGTATTTACAGGGTGCCATACTCAGAAAAACTCACACTGTGTGTCCACGACACTATACACTCAACACAAAATTTTTCCCAATAGAGCATCACAGGGCCTTGAAACAGAATTTGAGCTGGGCACCAGTGGACTCTATTTTAAAGGGAAAGATACGCGGTACTCTGATTGGTTGACATTATGTTAGGTCACAATATACATATGACTGATAACCAGGATAAATTCAACCCCAAAGTGCCCACTTTTCCGCTATGTTTATACACCCACCCTCCAGAAACCAATGACAATTTGAAGATGTTCCAAAAGTACCTGTGACATGAATTACGCACCTACTATGAAGACAATCCGAGAAATATCTCAAATCTATCAGTGAAGGCCTTTTAACCACAATTATAACACAATCCCTATTCAGCGCACAACAGTAAATGTATATAGTCAGTAAAGTGTATAAAATAACAAACAAACAAAAAAGCAAAAAACAAACTGGACGCTACACCATCATCTCCCGCAGACTAACGGATGCCAGGGATAGATATTAAAACACTCCAACCTTAATAGAAAAAGGAATCTCACTCACGTGTCACAGCACACAGATAAGAGTGCACAACAGTGCATGTCCAGTTAGAAACAAACTGAATACTCTGGTTATTCAGGAATTGGCATGTGAGTTCTATCTCAGAGGTCGGCTGAGACAGCTGCACCTTACGTGCATTGGAAGTGCACAGTGGTCAGTCATCAACCTAGTGACCACCCTACCTTTTAGACCGAACAGTTGATGCAACAGGTGTTAATTCAACTGTCAAAGCAGTTACTACATTTCCAGCCCTGTTTCCTTTGCTAAATGAATTTGCATTTGCACGTGCAAATCCATTTCCTTTCCAGAAAACCTCTCACTTCTGAGTGCAAGCACACTGTGACACCTGTCAGTGCTTCCAATTATTAGATTTTTGTTATGTCCATGGCTTACTAGGTGACTTAATCCAACCCCTTTGTACCCATCATCTTGGGTTGTGCTGATTTCATGCTGCTTATATAAGAGAAAGGACTTTAACATGCTCCAAAGCATTAGTACCTCATGTAAGAGATCAAGCACTGTAGACTATGATAATATGGCCCAGTGTCTTTTTAATACTACCATCAGGAAGGTCAAAAGTCATTCCTGCTCAAATTCAGTATCACTATCCAGGCAGGAGTTTCCAACCCAGAGACGAGGGAGGTCTGGATACAAAGTGAATTCAGTTGATTCACATTGGGGAAAAAGTACAACACCAGCATAATTTAAACTGGAAAGATTTAATACACATAAGAGCTCACAAATTAATTCTACTTTTAAATGTATTATCTGCAGATTGTTCTTCAAAGGGTTTAACTGTTTTAGTGCTACTCGACATTTTATTTCCTTGTGTAAATCAGCAAGAATTTGTAGTATCCTCAGAGCATTGGCTTGCAGAATATATGGACTGTGCCAGCTTAACGTTTTAGCCAATCAGAAACTTCAAAGAATTAAAATAAAAGTCTAACCACTTTAATATCTATCACATCCTCCTACTTGATAAACAAACTACAACTAGTACATAAAGTACAGCAAATCTTGACTTTACATTCTCTGATGTCATTTCAGTTAACAGAAAGCCAACTGATGAAGTTCTCAAAGGTATCACAAGAGGGCGCTACCTGATTATCAAAGTCTGCTACCAATTTTTCTTTGCTGCAATTTCACAATGACAGCAGCATATCTTCTGTGTGTGAGCTTATTAATATCTGTCTGCTTATATATGAATAAGCTGTTTTTAACAACTGATTACATAAAAAGTAGTTTTGTAATTTTTTATGCTGATACCTTTGGAAAAAGACAAATAAAGACTGGAATCAATCCCTTGTTGACACGTTTTTGTGACTTATGTGCAGTTTAAAATGACCTATTCATTTGTATATTTTTGATGTGGTTGTCACATGTATGTACTAATAGAAAAATAAGCAACTAATGATATTAATATGTATATGTCATGGACACGAACGAGTGAAGCTCGTTAGCATCTCACCATGTCATTTTGGTCCTTCAGACTTTTTTCAGTAAATGCTTCAGGGGAGCATTAGCATTAGGGTTGAGCCGGATACTCATTTCAGACGAGTATCGGGTACAAATAAAGCATTTTAGATGAGTACGAGCATGATCCGAATAAAACTCGTCAATATCTGTGCTCGTTTCAGAAAATTCGGAAAATTCTCATTGGGTAACTGCATTCTCGCTCTGTGATTAGCCAGTCACACACAGTGCCCACCCCTCCCAACACAGACATGTCTCTGCAGCCGCTCCAACCTGTCCTCTCTCTCTGTGCTTGTCTTGATTCCGTCTCTCACTAGTCCAAGTGTTCTTCAGCTCACCTCTTTTTTTGTCTGATATTTAAAGTTACTTTGTGGACTTGTTTTGTTTCATATGAGGTGCTTTAGACAAGACAGAGCTGAAAACAGCTCATGTCGCATCGGTCACTCCACTCCGGTTTTTTATTTATTTATTTATTTATTTTAAACCGTTTCCTTGCTCTTCTGGTTGAGTGATATAAAGTCAGTTGGAAAACTTTGCTGGTACTGAATGCGGTGCTTTTGAGAAGGATACAGTGAACAAGGCTGACATATTATTTCCCTGTTTGCCATCACTGGGTGTTTGCATGAATCACCAAGTTCACACAGATCATTAAAAAATAAACAGTCTTACAGACCACTTACACACATACACACATAGAGCTGAACACACAAAGTAGCCTATATTAATATTTTTTATTGAATATGGCTGCATGCAGTATCTGACACTTTCTCACTGCAGTTCATAAAATAAATTGGTCAGTCAAACAACCTCTCTCTCCCTCTCACACAGTCACACACACACACACAGACAGATGGTCATGCACACACAGAGACACACCTTAATCAATATTGTTTAACTTTGCGTGGAAAAAAATGCCAAGAGCGTTAGGTAGTAAAAATAAATAAATAATTTTAAAAATCACAGTTTGCTCATAAAATTAAAAAAAAAGAAAGTTTTGTTGAGTATGACAACTCTTGTTCATGCAAACTTAGTAGTTCATAACTTCGTACTACACTGAAAGTCAATTCTGCACAGCCGGTCTGCTCTGTGTCAGCCTGATCCCGTCAGATCTCAGAAGCTAAGCAGAGCAAGATCTGGTTAGTACTTGGATGGGAGACCTCTTTGGAACACCAGTGGCTGTGTGTTTCTCCAGGTAAAACCAGAGTTGCGTCAGGAAGGGCATCCGGCATAAAACGTGCCAATTACCAATGCGGATCCAACTGTATCCGCTGTGGCGACCTCGAATAAAACCAGGAGCAGCTGAATGAACAACTGAATGTCAATTCTGAGGCTGTTCTGTAAATATTCATTCATACAGTTAAGAATATTTATGTTCTGAGTTCATAAAAAAATTGTTCTGTAAATAGTTCTCTTACTTTTGTGATCAAAAACATTGATTTGAATCTCAATTTTGAGGCTGTTCTGTAAATAGTTTTCAAATAAACAATAAATATAGCAACTTCTGATCAATCCATATCAATTTCAGACTTAAAATAATGTACTGATTTAAGCCCCAGCCAGTTTGGGTTCTACCACACCCACTTCCGGTTTAAGCCCCGCCCACTCCAAGTACAGATACAGATCATTTAGATGATTTAACAGATACAGATACTGGTTTACTTGCTCATCCCTAATTAGTATGACTAAAACCTTTCAGCTTCTGGACCCCCTGCCTTTTAAAGCATTTTTCTTTATTTGCCTCATACATGCCTGGAAGCTCTTCACCACATAACAATGTAACAAATTTAGGTCCTTCAAACTTTTTTCCAGTAAAACAGTTCTTGGGAGCATGAACATGGCTAAAAACTTCAGCTTTTTAAACAGTTTTCTTTTTTGCCTTTCACTTTCTATGGGGGCTCTGCCCCCCAGACCACCCGCCTTTTTAAGCATTTTTCCTTTTTTTTTTTTTTTTTGCCTTTCAGCTTCTGGGGGGGTCCACCCCACAGACCCCCCCAATTACAGCCCTGTTAACCCCTTGCCACTTTAAGCATTTTTTTTTTTTTTTTTATGTGGATGTACAAAAATATTCAAAATTTTCAGCTAGTTGACAGTAGGGCTGCATAATATGACTAAATTAGCGTATCTCAATATTGTCATATTAATATGATGTACAATATGAGTTTGATTTCACACAAAGTGCAGCAACAGTGAAAATTAAACATTCCTCAACAAAACAGTAATAATATCACACTCATTTTGCACTCATCATAAGGTTAGGACACAGTGCCCTCCAAAAGTATTGGAGCACTTGGTATTCAAGTACAAGAAAAACAAAAAATATAAAGAATAAAAATTTCTAAAATTATCTTCCTCAAACTCAAACTGAAAGCAAATCTCTAAAACTTGATAACAGCTGTAAATAATAATCAGTTTTGCCAGTTTTCTTCAGGCAAGTCAGGGGATGGAAACATGAACATTTCCAAGTCACTGAGTGTGTCTTGGCACACTTACTGAGCCTGCTACCAAATACATTGATTACTTCATAAAGCCTTTGGTAAGAAAACTTCCATCCTTCGCTGAGGACACCACTGATGTGTTGAATAGAATCCCAGCGTTGTGTTTTTTTGTTTGTTTGTTTTTTTTTGTTTTGTTTTTTTGTTTGTTTGTTTGTTTGTTTTATTTCTCTTCAATTTCGTTTTTTACAGAGTGCAATGGGCCCCAAACCTGGGGTCTACAGTTGCATCCTAATCATTAATCATTACTGGCATTGTATCCGAGGGCTCTCTTCAAGATGGTGACTGTTCCTTTAACTGTGGATATCTGCACCTCATGGGCACTTGGGTGATCAGGGATTGCCTCTAGATATTTCTTCAGGTTCTTCTTCATAAGCCCTGTTGCTCCCACCACAACTGGTATAATATCAATTTCTTTCAATTACCACATTATTCGTAGATCATTTTTAGTTTTGGTTATCACATGGATGTTCTGATTACTCCAGCTGCAGTTTTTCCCAGGTGCTACTCATTTAGCCAGTTTATTTAAACCTCCTCAGTTTGTTCTTCCTTGGAGGTCTATTGTTTGTGCATGAGTGGTGGTATGTATTATGCTGGTTTTTGTTGTGGATTTTTTCTAGTATATTCTTGTCAAGTTTTGTGTGCAGTTGATTCCTTTGGACTTTAGTATTTTGGTAATTTGTTTTCACTCCTGTAGCCCCTGGGTTTTTTCCCCTCACTCTGTGTTCAGAGTTGAATTGTATTTTTGGTTAAACTTTCCCCACCTCTGTTGCATTTTGGATTCCACACTCCTGTGGGGGTAAGATTGTATTTTTGTTATATCCTTCCCCTCACCTGTCTTTGTGTATACTGGACACTATATAATTATTCAATCTTGGCTGTTTTTGGAACTTACTACTTGGGTTTGTCTGTCCTTGCATATTGGGATTCTACTCTGCCTAGTCCAGGCTCCAAACCTTAACACATTGACAGATATTAAGGATCACTTTCTTGTGACAATGGATGTTGAAGTTTGTATATTAATACTGAACATCAAGAAGGACTCTTTGCTTTAAGTTTTTTCACCGGGAGTAACATTCTGAAAAACTGCTTTTTTTTTTTTTTCTTAGATTTACAGATTGGGTTATTCATAATATTTTTATTGATAAATTGTCTTCAAAAGATTAGTTTCCCTATGGGTTCCTCTTTTTCTCTGAATTATGTTTGTTTATGAGAGAATGACTTTGTTCTCAATCCAGTTAATCCATACTATCATTATATCACCTGGTATGGTTGCTATATTGATGACATCTTGATTTTTTTTTTTTTTTTTTTTTTGATGGTAAATTGGAGGACCCATTGGATTTTCATCATTTAAATTCTATTAACCCCAAGATTAAATTATCAATTGAATATTCAGAGTAGCATTAATTTTTTGGACTTGTTAATCTTTAAAGGTGGAGATGATAAATTACATACTACTCTACAGAAAAACTACATCACGTAATACTATTCTAAGAGCAGATTCTTTCCATCCTCAACAGCTTAAAAGAAATATCCCTTACGGCCAATTTCAACATTTACGCCGTATTTGCCATGAGGATGAGAAGTTTTGTGAACAGGCTGAAGCCATGTCCAGTAGTTTTCTGGACAGGGCTTACAAACCAACAGTGATTAAAAAGCATGTGACAGAGCTCAGTCTCTGAATTGGGCAACATTACACTAAAAATAAAAATCATAGACCACTGGCTATGTCTCGCCCCATGTTTGTCACCACTTACAGTGTTTGTTCAGAGAAAATTAAAAATAGTGTCAAAGATAACTGGTCAATACTTAAAAGTGATCCTGAGCTAAACAGTGTTTCCGGAACCACCTGTTTCTTAGACATGCACCAAACCTGAGGGACAATTTAATGCAGTCTCATCTCTTACCAGATTCAAAAACTACATGGTTTAAAAAAAAAAAAAAAAACTGGAGTGTTTAAATGTTTTAATTATCATCTTTGTAACGTTAGCCAAAGACCTTTATGGACATTCACAACAATAGGTCGTTTAAACAATTGGACTTTAATTGTAATACTACTTTTGTTGTTTATCGACTGTTTTGTCCTTGTCTACAAGGTTTTTCTATGTTGGTCGAACTAAGAGGCGTTTGAGATCTCCTTGCAGAACATAAATATGCAATTTGTCAATCAGGACTATCCAATGGTGAAGCATTTTAATACGCATCATAATGCCAATGACTCCTCCGAATTAAACATATCAAACCTCTTACAAAAGGAGGAGATAAACAATTGAAACTAAATTAGCGAGAGGCCTTTTGGATTCACAAGTTATAAGCATGTCTATCCTGGACTAAATGAGAATTTGATTAGTCCTGTTTTCTGTAAGTATGCACTGAAGGGGGAATAATTACTGAAGGGAGAGTCACCTTTTTCTCTGGAGGCGGGTTAGTTCTCTGCTGTGCCACCTGCTTCCCCACACCTGGGTCTGATTGTTTTTTGTGCTGTGGGCGTTCCTAGATTATTAAGTCAAGTTTGTCTACTTTTTTTATGTAAGCCCTGAGGAAGACCGGGTTTATGGTTGAAACATGTTGGCTTGGCAATTAAAATAAGGGCCTTTTAACACCACCTTGTGCAACTCATGTTTTTGGAGTGCCTGGACTGCATGTTTTTGTGATCTGATATCCCTTTTTCCAAGAGCACCCTCAATATTTTTCTGCTTTATTGTGATAACCACAGCAACCAGTCTTTTTTCTGTTTTACAATGTCTTGGACTTTATTTAAATCAAATCAATTTAATTTATATAGCGCCAAATCACAACAGTTGCCCCAAGGCACTTTATATGTTAAGGCAAAAGCCATACAATAACTACAGAAAAACCCCAGCGGTCAAAACGACCCCCTGTGAGCAAGCACTTGGCGACAGTGGGAAGGAAAAACTCCCTTTCAACTGGAAGAAACCTCCAGCAGAACCAGGCTCAGGGAGGGGCAGTCTTCTGCTGGTACTGGTTGGGGCTGAGGGGAGAGAATCAGGAAAGACATGCTGTGGAAGAGAGCAGAGATCAATCATCAATGAGCCTGAAAGCTAAAGACTCTGCCTCCCATTCTACTCTTAAAAACCCTAAGAACTACAAGTAAGCCTGCAGTCTGAGAGTGAAGTGCTCTATTGGGGTGATATGGTACTATGAGGTCCCTAAGATGAGATGGGACCTGATTATTCAAAACCTTATAAGTAAAAAGAAGAATTTTTAAATTCTATTCTGGAATTAACAGGGAGCCAATGAAGAGAGGCCAATATGGGTGAAATATGCTCTCTCCTTCTAGTCCCTGTCAGTACTCTAGCTGCAGCATTTTGAATTAACTGAAGGCTTTTCAGAGAACTTTTGGGACAACCTGATAATAATGAATTACAGTAGTCCAGCCTAGAGGAAATAAATGCATGAATTAGCTTTTCAGCATCAGTGAGACAATACCTCTCTAATTTTAGAGATATTGCGCAAATGCAAAAAAGCAGTCCTACATATTTGCTTAATATGCGCATTGAAGGACATATAGTCATCAAAAATGACTCCAAGATTTCTCACAGTATTACTGGAGGTCAGGGTAATGCCATCCAGAGTAAGGATCTGGTTAGACACCATGTTTCTAAGATTTGTGGGGCCAAGTACAATAACTTCAGTTTTATCTGAATTTAAAAGCAGGAAATTAGGTCATCCATGTCTTTGTCTGAAAGACATTCCTGCAGTTTAACTAATTGGTGTGTCCTCTGGCTTCATGGATAGATAAAGCTGGGTATCATCTGTATAACAATGAAAATTTAAGCAATGCTTTCTAATAACACTGCCTAAGGGAAGCATGTATAAAGTGAATAAAATTGGTCCTAGCACAGAACCTTGTGGAACTCCATAATTAACCTTCTTCTGTGAAGAAGACTCCCCATTTACATGAACAAATTGTAATCTATTAGATAAATATGATTCAAACCAGCGCAGTGCCTTTAATACCTATGGCATGCTCTAATCTCTGTAATAAATTTTTATGGTCAACAGTATCAAAAGCAGCACTGAGGTCCAACAGAACAAGCACAGAGATGAGTCCACTGTCTCAGGCCATAAGATCATTTGTAACCTTCACTAATGCTGTTTCTGTACTATGATGAATTCTAAAACTTGACAGAAACTCTTCAAATAGACCATTCCTCTGCAGGTGATCAGTTAGCTGTTTTACAACTACCCTTTCAAGAATCTTTGACAAGAATTTACAACAATTATGAAGAAATCCAAAAGTTTTTTTCACCAAAACATCACATCTAGGCTTTCATGTCAAATGTACTTTCTGGCAAATTGTAGCTGAATGTTCAGGTCTTCTTTTTAAGAAAATCCTCCTCTATACAACTATCAGGAAGCTGTATTTTATATTTTTAATTAATTTATATCAAGTTGTAGACATTTGCTTTCAGTTTGAGTTTAAGGAAGATAACTTTAGATTTATTTGTATTTGAAATGGCATAAACAAATTAAAATATGTTCCAATACTTTTGAGTACAGCTGAGAAACACTCCATGGCATGTGTATTTTTAAGTGAAATGCATCATCCTGGTGTCACTCAGAGCAAAATTAAGAAATCTAAGTCCTTCAGACAGCTAAATTAAGAGGTTATTTAATCAACAACTGCCTGCTTATCTAAAAAAAAAAATCATTGGAGACATGCATATATAAGACAACCTGAATTAAAGGAGAAATTCTGCTTTTAACAACCTGGACCTCACTCCTGGCATAAAATATGGTTGTTTACTCACCAATATAACTTTGGTGTCATTATTAGTCCATGGGTCAAATGACGTGCTCAGTTCAAATCTGAGGCAAACATTTTTCTTGGATGGTGGATTAGAACTTTTTGTGGTACACAACACCAACTACTGGACAGGAGGAACCTAGCAGTCAATGTGATTCACTGATTTCAAATGCAGCTCTTTTCAACCAGACGTGTGGTGCCGTAACATTTCAGGGGAGTCCAGTGCAACCCTGGCCTCCACTCTAGCTCCACCCATTCCAGGTTGTGTTCCAGTGTTCAACATTTGACATTTCCTGTTTCACTGTGGACTCAAAATTTGGCACTTCCTGTTTCAGTGTGAACTTGCCACTGAGTTCCCATGAGATTCCATGGGATCTTGTCTGTCAATCCAGGAAATTTTATTTTATTTTTTGCCTACTCTTCTTTGTCTGTTCATCTACTGTCTGTCTGTGGCTTTTCCCCCGACTATGGAGATTTTTTTGGTGCCAAATTCCAGTTTGTGCCTCCGTCTACCATATAGCAAGCCTCACTGCTGCGCAGCGCTCTGCTCATATTTTGTAGACTGACTTATTCCAACAACATCCAACCTGTTGGTAACAAAAAAAATTATCATTTTGGGTTTGTGGCACTGCGATAGATTGGTGTCCAGAGTATACGCTGCCTCTTGCCCATCGATTGTGACCCTTAACTGAAACAAGCGGGTTCAGAAAATGGATGGATGGATGGATAATTTTGAGTTTGTTTTAGTGACATGAGCTCAATATTGCTTTATCATTCATGAACAAAATTTCATAATTCTTCCATCTTTTCAGGAAGTTAAGTTCATGCATGTACAACCCCTGGCAAAAATTATGGAATCACCGGTCTCAGAGGATGTTCATTCAGTTTTTTCATTTTGTAGAAAAAAAGCAGATCACAGACATGACACAAAACTAAAGTCATTTCAAATGGCAACTTTCTGGCTTTAAGAAATCAAGAAAAAGATTGTGGCAGTCAGTAACGGTTACTTTTTTTAGACCAAGCAGAGGAAAAAATATGGAATCACCCTGTAAATTTTCATCCCCCAAATTAACACCTGCATCAAATCAGATCTGCTCATTGACATTGACCCTATGTGTCTTTTTGCAAGGAATGTTTTTGCTCTATGGCAAGATGCATTATCATCTTGAAAAATGATTTCATCATCCCCAAACATCCTTTCAATTGTTCAAAATATCAACATAAACTTGTGCATTTATTGATGATGTAATGACAGCCATCTCCCCAGTGCGACAGTGGTAAGGAAAAACTCCTTCTGATGATTTGAGGAAGAAACTTGAAGCAGACCAGACTCAAAGGGGTGACCCTCTGCTTGGACCATGCTAACACAATTGACAATGCAAATATGCAGGAAATGTTTATCTTTTTTCTATCTGCATCTGCGCGAATGACTTATCAGTCCAATATGAGTGTCACTTGTGCATAGTTCTATGTACACAAGTTGTAATTCTTTATTCTACTTATGTCAACTGGTCCCACAAAATGTACCTAGTTTAAATTGGGAACATACAATAAATTGCAACAATTTGTTACAATTTGCTTTCAAACAAATTTAAGTAAATATAGTATTTCATTTCAGCAGCATGGTGGCTTAGTGGTTAGCACTGTTGCCTCACAGCCTTGTGTGGAGTTTGCATGGGTTCCGTCCAGGTGCTCCGGCTTCCTCCTACAATCCAAAGACATGCAATTTAAGTTGTCCGTAGGTGTGCGTGCAGATGTGAATGTTTGTCTGTATGTGGCCCTGTGACAGACTGGTGTCCTGTCCAGTGTGTACCCCACCTCATGCCCTCTGACTGCTGGGGTAGGATCCAGCCCCACCCCTTATTGGAGTAAGCGGTTGAAGATGAGTATTTATTTTCTTAGAATACACTTTTGCATCATTGCAATACAGAAATCTACTTTTTGCAGCACTATTCACAAACTTTTGAACTCATTCTAACTTCCTGATAATGTTGGTAATGTCTAATTCTTAACATTATCATTAGTTTATTCTCATTCAAACCCTGGGCACATGTTAAGAGTAAACTGAGGGCATAGCCTTAGCATTAAACTTTTACAGTAAAGCCCTTTACTGTGTATTCCATAGAGCTGCCATAGGAATGACCTATTGTAAATCATATTCAGAAGAATGTGTTATTCAGCCCGGTCTCACGTTTTTTGTTTTTTTTGGGGGGGTTTTTTCCACCCTCCCGTCACGAAATGATTCCCACCTTAACCATAACATAAGTCTACTCCTTCCCCTAACCATAACCACCCCCACTCCCGCTGCACTTTCGTGCTCCCATGACAAACATTTGTCACTTTTTGTGACAATGTGACGAACCAATAGCTTAATGTAGATTTCGTGCTGCTGAATCGCGACATGTCGTGAGACTGGGTTGGAGTTATTAGCACGGGCTAGTAGTGTTTTCAAAAATTGGGTGGAGAAATAACCCACTGGAGATGAGAATACAGTTTGGAACCTTGGCTGATTTTCATCTCATTATGTTCAGGAGTATGTTATGCGTTTTCTTGGATGAAATATGAATAGAAACCATTTTGTGAGCAGTATTTTCCCAGTGGCTGGACATAAGCACATATGTACACACAGTCATCAGGTTCAATCATGAAGGTCTAGAATGTATAGCACAAGTCCATGTGGGGTGTGTCCAACTCCATTTTATCAAGTAAGGTGCAGTCAAGCAGAAAGCTTTGATGGTCCAAAATGACTTGGTTACTTTTGACACGGGGTTGTGCACGCTGACGTCCTTGAGATGTCTTGTAAAGCACTTCAGAGGTATATCTGGTTTTTAAAAAAAAAACTGCATTTTTAGATTTAAGTGTTCATTGCTCGCTACTTTTTACATAATACATGACAAACATACATTTATACAGAAATAAGCCATTTTGGAACGTTTTCTGCCATCTTGGATTTTTTTTAATTCAAGTGAACAATCAGATGACGTCACCGTGCCTCTGAACTCTGTCACATGTCCTTCGCTTAAGTTGGGGAAAGTCCCCACATGATCTATGTCACTATGTTCACTATCATAGACTGCATGAGTCACTGCTGTAAGTCGTTCAAGGCTTATGTTCATTTGAAATTTTTCCCTACAGGGGAGTGTTTCATTTTTTTTTTTTCTAGGTTACATAAATTTTGGCCATATTAGCAATCTCATATTTTGAATCATATTAAAGGGGTAATAAATAAAATGATACCAAAGAAAAATATTTTTATGACTTAATGCTTAAAAATTTGAAATTCCATATACCTTTAAACATGGGCATAGGCAATCAGATTGTCATTGCCAGGTGCGCTGGAACTTAGCAAATTGCTATTTAGATCATGGGCAGCACAGTGGATTAGTGGTTAGCACTGTTGCCTCACAGCGAGAAGATCATGGGTTCAATTCCCACCTGTGACCTTTCTGTGTGGAGTTTGCATGTTCTCCGTGTTTGCGTGGGTTTCCTCCGGGTGCTCGGGTTTCCTCCCACGTCAAGACATGCGGGTTAGGTGGATTGGAATCTTTAAATTGTTCGTAGGTGTGCGTGTGTCTTTGTCTTTGTGGCCCTGCGACAGACTGGCGTCCTGTCCAGGGTGTAACCCGCCTCACGCTCTGACTGCTGGGATAGGCTCCAGCCCCCCGTGACCCTTAATTCGACTAAGCGGTTGAAGATGTGTGTATTTAGATCATGGACTCAAGTTAGAGGTTTCCTAGTTCGCACATCTGCATGCAAATCTTCAGTTTCCAAATAGAGGAGACACCAAAGCTCCCTGAGGTGAAGCAGGAAGATGAAAGTTTTGCATTTCTCAATTAGTGTTTGCCTTTTCTTTTTAAAAAAATTGAGTTTCAACTCAGTTTCATTGCAGTTTGATACACCAATGCTAACACTGATGCTTCTAGTGGGTTTTTGGCAGTGGTTGATTTACTGCAACATTTCTCTCTCTCTTTCACACTTTCTGTTGTACACAAACATCACACCCACATAACACACAAACCCCAGTGGCACCGGGGCCAGAGTCCAACATGGAAAACAAACAGCCATTGAACACCACTGAGGTCATGGATTCACTGCCAGGCAAATATCCTCAAGCTCACTACAGGGAGAAACAAGTCAGACAACACGACACAGAGAAATGTTTAAGAGACGATGCAGCAGACTGCTGGGATGATGATGAACAGGATAGAGTCTGAATAACCTGTTTAAGTGGACTTTGTTTCCTGACCCACCAGTGTTGACCTGCTGTTGAAGTTTACTACACAGAAGAGGAACTTTCTCAAACCAGGAGCTTATCTCCATCCACCAATCAGCAGCTAAGCACTAAGTACTAACTGAAGCTTCCAGGCAACAACTCTCACCAGTCACTCCCCTTGTGACTGCACGGAATGCCATAGAAACACAAAATGCTTGCCCCCTGTGTTTTGCTGATCTTCGCGGCATCAGTGGTGGTCGGTAAGTGGCCTGCTTGTGTAAATAGCTTCAGAACACAGTGCTTTAACACGCTGTAGAATGTCTGATTATATTCCACTTCAAAGTGTAATGTTGAAATAGTCCATTTTAAAAAGTGATCAGAGCTTTAATTTAGAGCTTTTCCACAGAGGGAAACATGTATCTGTTTTTTTTTCTGTCACTGGATTCAAACCCAGGCTATTTGAGCCAGGCTGTTTTGTGCAGATGAGTGAGGGGATGGCTCTGGTTTGATTTTAGAAGTGAACATCGACATGCCTAACAAAGACAATGGCAGAGCCATTTAGAGTTGTAAGAATTTTATGTCAGCTTCTCAGTTTATGCAGCCAGACACAGAGGCCTGATCATAGTCAACTGTGTTCACGCAGACAAAATGTGAGCAAATTCAAAAGAGTGCCCTGAAAAACTATTTACCCTCCTGATTTATTCTGATGTTTAAGCATATTTCATTATAACCAGGACGCTGAGCCGTGGTGAGCCACAGGTTCTAGATATGGTCATTTGTACTATATATGGAGGACAGGTGACTTTTGGGGAAAAATCTGTTTGCAGCTACTTTTTTTTTTTTTTTTTTTTAAGTATTGACAGAAATTCTTGGCTTTTTTATTAAAGTCTTTATTGAAGTTTTAAATCTGTTTTCAGTTGTGGTCAGTTTTCTAAAATGACTTTTTGTCACCAATATGCACAACCAGGACAATATTCCATTTAAAGAAATTACAAATAACTGAAGTCTTTTCATTGCGACAGTGTTCACATTAGATCGGGTTTGTGGTGGTGTTTTTGGGCCTATGCAAGACACTATTCCATAGAGCTCCATACTGTTTCTACACTCTAAGAAATAAAATGTTGAATTTAATTGATAAAGTTAAGGTAACTTTTTCCACATAACTTTGTCAGTTAAGTGCAACACAATATTGGGATTTAAGTAATGTCAATGACAATGTTGTTTTGCACTTAATTAACAATGTTATGTGGAAAAAGTTACCTTAACTTTATCAATTAAATTCAACATTTTATGCCTGAGTGTTTCATTTCTAAAAGTGTATTTCTTCACAACTGATGTAAATAAAGTCCAAGACACATTCAGTGGCAGCTTTACCATCATAGAGCCTCGTCCACAACGACCCCAAAACACTCCAAGCCGTCATTGATGTTAAAGGGGGAAACACACGGTATTAAGAACAGGGGGATGTAAATGATCAAGGTTAATTGGGTAGTTTCTGCTGTCATTATGATTTTAAAATGAGTAAATACAGTTGCAGTAAATGGCTTCACATAACCACTCACCATGAGCAAAGACAGTTTAATTATAAGTTATTCATATTCTGAGAAATGGCCCAAAATAATCTGTCAGGGTATGTAAACTTTTGAGCACAACTATATGTGAGCCTGTATGTATAAAATCGATTACAGAAGATCTAAAATAAATTCAAACGTGTGCACCCAGTTTTTTTAAGTCATTCTGATATATCCTGTAGAATTATTCCACGTGGGTAAAAGAACAGTACAAAGACATCATTAAAAGCCCAAAGTTACCACAACATTCATGCCCACGATGAGTGTACGTAAAATATCAACTGCAGTCTGTTACACTAAATATTTGAGGATGTTGAAATCCTGAATGCATTCAATGAAAGGAAATGTCGAACCAATGAAAGAACAAACGCGCTGTGCAACATACCGTTTTGGCAAAATTTTGTTTGCTTGTGAAGAAGACTATTTGACATGTTTCAGATTGAGAGAATAATGACCTTGTTGTGTGAACACTTACTCCTTTTTCAGAATACTATTCTATTAGTTAGGCTTTGAGTTCAAATTTGCACTTTTGGAATCATGACTCTCAACCACTGTAATTTGTGTAAGAATTAACAGTGTCACTTTTTTTCTATTTGCTTTAATGCAGCCAATCACCATAGCCTTAGACATATGGAAGGGAATTATACTATAGATCTCCTTTTAAAACTTAGCCAAATACAAAATACATTTTCTTCAATTTCTTATTTTATTATTGTTGAGTGCCATGTTGCCACAGTTACTTTACGAGGTCTGTTAGAAAAGTATCGACCTTATTTTTCAAAAACCATATGGATTTGAATCACGTGTGATTGCATCAGCCAAGCTTGAACCTTCGTGCACATGCATGAGTTTTTTCACGCCTGTCGGTTGCGTCATTCACCTGTGAGCAGTGGTCCACCCCTCTCGTCGGATTTTTATTGCAAATATTTGAAAGATTTGGAGCTTTGCATCAAATTTTTCCAGAAACTGAGAAACCTCCAGGTGGTAACCATTTGGAAAATTCAAATGGCTTTGAGGGACGATTTTATGGGGATTACACAGATTAAGGAGTGCTCCAGACGGTTTAAAGACCATCGACAGGCTGAAACATCCAGATCACTTCCAACGTGAAGGTTTTGTTGATCCAGGACGTCGTCTGACTTACACAAAAAATGGCAGGAGTTGTGGACATCAGTACTTTTTCGGCACATTCCACTGTTACAGGAGTTTTTTTTCATGGAAAGAAAAGTGGAGGATTGCGCCAGCATGCCGCTCATGGCGCGGCACAAAACCACCTCTGTCCGTCTCACAGGACGGCTTTCAGACAGCAGTCGGGTTTTCAGTTGTGACTAACCGAGAAGTTGTGGATGAGTCTGGAGCACTCCTGCCAGAACATGTCCTGTGAGGCTTCATCACGGTGTTGCTTTGCGCCATGCAACACCGCTGCAACGCGCGGAATTCCTCCGCTCCTCTTTCCATGACAAACTCCTGTAACAGTGGAATGTGCCGTTCATTTCCAAACTGGACGCTGTTTTATCCGGGACGTCCTCTGACTAGCACAGGAATTGCAGAAGACGTGGACATCAGCACTTTTTCTGCACATTGAGACAAACGTGCAGAGGAATTCCGCACGTCGCGGTGGAGCCGCGTGGCGCAAAGCAATGCCGTGATGAAGCCTCACAGGACATGTTGTGGCATGTCCAGGCTCATCCACAACTTCTCGGTTAGTCACACAACTGAAAACCCACCGAAAGCCATCCTGTGAGACCAACACGGATGTGGTTTTGTGCTGCGCCGTGAGCGGCACAGTGGCACAATCCTCCACTTTTCTTTCCATGAAAAAAAAAAACTCCTGTAACAGTGGAATGTGCCGAAAAAGTGCTGATGTCCACATCTCCTGCCATTTTTGTGTAACTCAGATGACGTCCCGGCTCAACAAAGCCTTCACGTTGGAAATGATCTGGTTTCAGCGGGGTTTGAGCCTGTCGATCGGAGCGCGGCACGCTCTCAGCAGCTGTGGGCGGTCTTTAAACCGGCTGGAGCACTCCTTTAAAAAAAAAAAAAAAAAAAAAAAAAAAAACTGACGCATGCGTACGAAGGTTCAAGCTTGGCTGATGCAATCACACGTGATTCAAATCCATATGGTTTTTGAAGAAAAAATAAGTTGGATATTTTTCTAACAGACCTCGTATATAGTTACTTCATTAGCAGCTGCCAACAACCTGTAACTCTTAAGTAATGTAAATAAGGTCACTATTAATCAAACTTGGTTACTCTTAAGACTGAGTAATCAAAGTACTCGATCTAAAAAAAATAACCAAGTTACAAGTTAGATTAGTAACTTTATACAGTTACTTTCTTAGCAGCTGCCGACAACTTGTAACTAGTAATCTAATTTGGCTACTCTTAAGATTGGTGATTACTCTAACTAATCAGCAAAGTAACTATTACTTTGCTGAGTACTCAAGTTTAAAAATAACCGAGTTAGATTACTAGTTACTTTATTAGTTATATTCAGCAGCTACCGACAAGTTGTCCACAGCTGCTAATGAAGTAACTATAAAATAACTGTAAAATGTGAGTGTAAAAAGTAACTAACTTTTCAAAGTAATTGTGGCAACACTGGTTATGTGCACGTACCCACCAAGGTTTGACTGTATCAGAGATGTGACCTCCTAATCCTGCAGGTGTCGATGAATCTGAGTGTGCTGACATCAGGAACATTACATGGCAGGAGTACCGGCAACGTACAAACAAGCTGCAGGTCCAGTACCTGCTACTAACAAGGAGCAACATGGACTGTGCACAAAGGTTCAACCAGAATTCACTGTCCACAGCACAACAGTCCTACTTCAATGTGTCTCATCCAACAAAGGTCATTGTCCACGGGTACAGGTGAGAGCCCAACCTAGACCTTCAGGAAGCACACCTACAAAATAAGAACAGTTTTGGTTTGCTTGAGATACACAATTCATCTGAAGGAGAAAATGGCCACTTTGTATTCAGACATGATAATCTTCTGTTTTGTTGCCATTAATTGTGACGTCACAATTCAGTTAAATTCCATGAATTTATAGTGCACCAAATCACAATGAACCAAATGCACCAAACTGCTTCACGGGGTAAGGTCTAACCTTACCAACCCCTGAGCAAGTACATAGGCAACAGTGGAAGGAAAAACTCCTTCAGGTCTTTTTGAAGAAACAACCTTAAGCATACCAGACTCAGAGGGGTGGCCAACTGCTTATACCACACTAATATTATATATAGTACACTATACTACCTGAAGGAGGCAGTAGCAAATGTAAATCAATTTCACCTAGTTAGTTAATAAGTCAATTTCACAGAGACTATCAGAAAATAGGAATCGGTTTCCCACAGATATTTAGTAAATCTAAATTATTTTTGCTCAGATACTTAGTAAATATGAATCAGCTTTCCTTGTGAAATTGACTAGGATTTACTAAATATTTTGGCAATATCTCATTTGGTGTGCTGTTACTAAATCCAACACATTTTCAGCTGTTGCTTTGACTAACGTACTTTAAGTTTAGTTAATGTATTCAATATTTGTTAATCAAAACTGTAGAACATAAAATCTATTCAGTTGTCACTTTGTTGTCACAATTTTTTCAGAGTGCAAACCTCCACCAACACCAGTTTCCAATTCCACAAAATTTTACCTTGGAAAAATTTTTCAAAGTCCTATTAGATGTGATGAAATGTCAGGAGTATGTCTTTAGATCATGCGCTTGACTCAATTATTTTTGTGGTGTTGTCAGGCTCTTTTTTGGGGCGGGGGGGGGGGGGGGTGTCAAGCTTTTCAGTCTGTGAATTCTTTTTCAGGTAATTTGCACAGAGCATTGGTTATCTCTTATGCACAATTTGTCATTGGTTTTCGGTGCTTGGTTTCCGACTGATAACTGGAAGACAAACAGGCATAAAGTTGGAACCTCCATCCAATTTTGGTGGTGTAGGTACATCCATAACTGAGAAATGAGTGATTGTGGCACTTTTGACTAAGATATAATGCAAAATGTACACCAAATGGGCTTTTTAGTATTAAATTCAAATGTCCACAAAATCCATAATCCGGATCAGATCTGGATCAAACTTTGTCAGGCAATAGTGAGTGCACTTTCGAATGAGTGATTGGGATATGTTTGATGAAGATAATGTAAAATATACATTAAATGGGGTTTTCAATGTTAAATTTAAATGGACACAAAATCCACAATCTACATCAGAGCTTTACACTTTATCAGCTTTGTCAGTTAATAAAGGATACTATCCTATATATCCTTCCCTATCCACCAGGTCATTATTGTAAATAAGAATTTTTTTTTTCTTAACCTACCTAGTTAAATAAAGGTTAAATCAAATCAATATAACACATTCAAATATGAAAGAAATTTGATCTTTTTTGACAATTATAAATTTTTGAAAATTCATTCAATGTTAAAGATAGGGATTTCTACAATTTTTCAAGATTTTTCTTGAATTTGACCTTTATTTTGTAAATTGGATCAGTTCTTGTCTATCAGAATATGAATCTTCAGATAAAAAAAAATTTCATAATGATATATGAAAAATTGTGGGCTCCAGGCAGTTCACCAACAGGCAGACAAACAGGATTGAAAACATCACCTCCTCCGTCGTTGGTTGAGGTAATTAAAAGTAAGCCAGTACAGATGGGCCTTGAGCTTCTCTTTTAAAGGTTTCAACAGTGTTGTTTGCACTAACAATTTTATGTTTTCTTCTGTGTAAAATTTGTCAGTAATTTATTGATCCTGCTATTTTCTACTGCTCCTTTGCAGGACCCTAGGCACTAAGCCATCCTGGGTGAAGGATCTGGCTCAGGCCCTCCTCAGGGTGCAGGATGCTAATGTGCTGGTGGTGGACTGGGTCTATGGTGCATCCTTCGCCTACAACCTAGCTGTGGAAAATTACAAAGAGGTGGCTGTACAAATCTCTGTCATCATTAATGAGCTCCAGGTGAGAGATGCTGAAAATGTTCTAGATCTGTTTGATTGCTTTGATTTCAGCTTTGCTTAAATGCTGTTGATGCCAGCTTAATAATTAATTGAAATCATAATCTTAGTTTTGTACAAATACAGTTTTTAATGGCCTAAACATAATTACAGGTGGCACTTAAAAATACTGACCATAATATTTTAAAGCTTTATATTATATAGGTATTTAATACCTTAATGACATTTTAAAAAATATCAACGGTTCATAGAATGATGATTTATAAGAGGGAGCTAATAGTCTTTGAACTATATAATGTTTCAAATCTGCAGTGATTAAACCATTACTTAAGAAATCTAATCTTGACCCTAGTATATTGAAAAACTATAGGCCGATATCAAATCTATCATTTTGCTGTAAAATTCTGGAAAGTGGTTTCACAGCAGCTCGTGGACCACCTCACTGAGATTAATCTTTCTGAGCCACTGCAGTCTGATTATAGAAAATATAATTCCACAAACGGCTCTCACTAAAGTGATGAATGATCTTCTGCTTGCAATGGATTCAGACACCACTATGGTTCTGGTGCTGTTAGATCTCAGAGCTTCATTTGATACCGTGGATCATCATATTCTACTCGATAGGCTGGAGAATCATTTTGGGATTACTGAGTGCCCTTGCATGGTTGACATCATACCTGACCAGTCGTTCTCACTGGGTTTTGTACAGCAACACTAACTCTAACCTTAGTGACATGAAATTTGGGGTTCCACAGGGGTCCGTCTTAGGCTCCCTGCTATGTCCCTTTATATAGCACCCTTGGGTGCATATTGAGATTATCTTTCATTGCTATGCTGATGATACTCAATTAAACATGCCAATAACTGCTGGTAATCTCATTCACATAAAATTTTTAGAAGATTGCTTTGCATCAGTGAAAAGCTGGATGTCTTGCAACTTCCTACTTTTAAACTGATAAGACTGAAATGATGGTTCTTGGTCCAGTGAGACATCAGCATCAATTTGACCAGCTAATGCTTAGCCTAGGCTCGTTTTTCATACATCACACTGACAAAGTGAGGAACCTTGGGGTAATTTTTGATCCTACATTGTCCTTTGACCTCCACATTAGAGATATTACAAGGACTGCTTTCTTCTGCCTGTGAAATATAGATAAGATTCGTCCCAACCTGAGACCGATTCATGCATTTGTTTCTTCTAGATTGGACTACTGTAATGTTCTACTTTCTGGTTTACCGCAGTCCAGCATTAGGGGTCTCCAGTTGGTTCTGTTAGGATTTGACCGGGATCAGGGTTTTGATTCTGTTTTTTTGTCCTCCTTCTACCCACCATCTGCCCCAGCTGTTTTATTAATTATCATGTTTATTCTGTTCTATTTTGCTTTGTCACTTTGTTTTTGTTACTTTTCATACTTTAGCTATTGTCCAGTGCTGTTCTTGTTTTGTTCAGCTACCTTGTGTTTTTATTGTTTATCACTTGTTTAATTTGTTCTTATTTATCTGTTGTGCTTTAGTGTCGGGTTTTGTTAACCACTAAGTCTCTGTGCACTTACCAGCTTTCTTTACAGTCCTGATTTGCCTTGCTATGTTTTAGATCCTACTTTGTATTTTTGACCACGTCTTTTGTTTCATCCCTGATGTCTGCGTTTGCTCATGCCACTGAACCCTGTTTGACTGACTGTGCCTAGCCCTGTTTGTACCTTTGCTCCACTGATTAATAATCTGTGCACTGAACCAAAGCCTAGAATAAAGGCAACGACTTCTTTTACACTAACACCTGATCTGGGAGTCTGCATTGAGGGTCCACCCTCATTGGGTGCCAGGCACCCTCACAGCATGATAGGTTCAAAATGCTGCTGCCAGACTTTTGACAGGAAGCAGAAAGTTTGACCACATTACACCATTTTGGCATCTTCCCTCAGCCCCAACCAGTCTCAGTAGAAGACTGCCCCTCCCTGAGCCTGGTTCTGCTGGAGGTTTCTTCCTGTTAAAAGGGAGTTTTTCCTTCCCACTGTGGCCAAGTGCTTGCTCATAGGGGGTCGTTTTGACCGTTGGGGTTTTTCATGGTTATTGTATGGCCTTGCCTTGCAATATGGAGCGCCTTGGGGCAACTGTTTGTTGTGATTTGGCGCTATATAAGAAAAAAGTTGATTGATTGATTGATCTCTTCACTGGCTTCCTGTCCCTGAGATCAGATTTTAAGGTTCTGCTACTAACCTATAAAATTGTTCATGGGCTGGCACCTCCCTACTTAGCTGACCTGCTTAAATCCTACGTACCAGCCCAGGCTTTATGTTCTCAGGTTGCAGGACTACTTTGTGTCCCTAGGGTGAAAAAGAAGTCTGCAGGTCACAGAGCTTTCTCATTGTGCCCTGTTCTGTGGAATGATCTCCCTGCATCAATAAAACAGTCAGATTCTGTAGAGACTTTCAAATCCAGACTTAAGACGCACTTATTTTCCTTTTCATATGGCTAGCATACTGGCATAGTATGTTACTATGCGTTTTACTCTTTTAAATTAATTTTATTCGTAAACGGAGCGTGCCACGGCCTCAACTTTATCTAAAGTCTGAGTCTTTTAGTGACGCTTAGGGCTAGTGGCCGACGATCACCTTAAAATGTCTTCTGTTTTTCTTGTTGCTTAATGCTGACAAATTATACTGTTTGTTTTTGCCTGATTCTGTTTTCTGCTCCACCTAGAGTTCAAGTGGTGTCTTCTGCACAGCTCCCATCCTGTGCACTGGCATGGACTCCCAAAAGTTCCTGTATATTTGTATTGTCAACTGTCTGTAGCATGGTCCAAGCAGAGGGTCACTCCTTTGAGTGTGTTCTACTTGAGGTTTCTTCCTAAAATCATCAGAGGGAGTTTTTCCTTATCGCCTGTGTGCTTGCTCTGGGGGTTGGTAAGGTTAGAGCTTATTTGTGTGAAGCACCTTGAGGCAACTTTGTTGTGATTTTGGTGCTATATAAATGAAAATAAATTAAAACTGAATATAATATTGTGCAAAGATGTGAGGCATGCATTTAATTTAATGTATTTTATAAAAGAGAAAAATAGCTGGTGCAACACAAATAAGTGCCAGACAATTTAATAAGGTGCTGAAAGCAAAAATGTACACGGGACTAACGTTTCGATGTGAGTCACATCTTCCTTAAAATCCTTAATGTATTTTATCTCATATTTACACCATAAATATTGGATATCATATTTACCTTTAAAACAGAATATTTTTAGGAATCTCCTGGAATTTACACAAAACTGTAATTGATTTTATTTCGGATAGTTGAAAATGAGGTTTTTAAGATAACTGAAATTTTTTTTAATTAATCATGAGACTTTTGATTAGCTTTTCAGATTTTGATCCTACTCCCAAATGTACCAGGACTACATCCTCACAAGTCAGTTGTTGCCATGGCAACCAGTCAATGACTGTGGCTTCATTTAACTTCCAGCTGATTCAGCACTTTCACTTTTCCGAGACAAAGATCTCATTCCGGGAAGACAAAAGTTTTCATGCAACCTCGTGTTTTTTTTTTTTTGTCTGTCCTCTAATGGTGAAACAAACAAGATTGAGAACATCTCAATACGCTTTGCACAAACCAATCAAAGGAATATCAGGTGAAAATAAAAAAGCTTTACTTTTGTCTGCGCCAACAGAAACATGGCTGCGAGCTCAAGTCCTTCCACTTCATCGGGGTCAGTCTTGGAGCTCACGTTGCTGGTTTTGTGGGAACTCTTTTTAGGGGAAAGATTGGAAGAATTACAGGTGAGTCCAGACTGCATTCATGTGATGGACACATCAGCTTGTCTTTTGAAAATTCATCCAGTGTTGAATATAGGGATATTTTTCCAGACTTTGACCTTTGACCTATGACCTTGAAAAATTTAATCACTTCCAACTTCACTGGCAGAGGTAATTAGAAATGGCATTCAAAAAGATGAAGCCTGCAAAGTCATCTGGGGCCTCATTTATCAGCCATTCAGAGTAGCAGATTTGTGCTTAAGTCATGCGTCTGAACATTTACTGACTTCTACTTTAGAAATGTGTGTAAATGTATGCACAACATCTACTGGTAGAACAGAGGAACTGCATACATGCAGGCTTTAATTTCTCAAATTAATGAGCACACGGTTTGTAATTATGTCCAGTTAGAAACAGACATGTAGCCTCATTGGTGGGAAAATCTATAAACGACACGTGTGTGTGTGACCTAAACAGCAGCTTTTCTCCTCACAAAGGAAAATGTAACTGCTCTCCTGCCTGAGTGGAAAATGAGAGCTACTGTTACACCTACAGATAAAGGCAGAAGACCTGATAGTGGAGGTCTCCACAGCTCAAACATCTCCCACACATTAATAATCAGCATGACCTTGGAAGAACAATGGGGCTTGTAAAAGGAGGGCCCTGTGAGGCCTGGTGGAGATGCCGTGCTGGGAACAGGGCACGACAGACAAAACGGAGTACACAATGTTCACTTGTTAAAGCCGATCTATTATCTGAGTAGAAACACTTCTGGTCCCGCTTGAATGAGATTCTGAGGCTCCACAGCTGCAGTTTGGGATTTTTGACAAAACCTTGAACAAATCTGGAAATCTTTCATACAATATGATTCATGCTTGTGAGTCCTGCTGAGCTGACTGAGGTTTTGGTGTATGATGGAGTTTAACTGCACCAGGGTACAAGATGTCCCTCCACTGCAGAGTTTGGCCTTGAAACAGGAGATTTGATGACATCACACCTGTGTTGGCTCCCTTCACTGGCAACTGGGAGGGGCTATGACGCAAGACCCACATACCCAGGATTTCTTTATGTGAACTGGCTTGAAAAATCCCTTTTAGGGCACTTTTGTGGTCGCCCTACATGCACACAAGAAGTTTGGCCAAGCACCTCAGGGGAGCAGTCGAACCAACATCCACATGCAAACGTCTCTCTCCAGTGACATTAGGAGGCACTGCACTCTGCCTTCCATTATTACAGGCCTGAGTTCAGATGACCACACTGTCACTTTGCAGATGTCTGCAATCATCCTTGTAAACTGTAATTTCCATTCTTGTCTTGCAGCCCTTGACCCCGCTGGGCCCATGTTTAAAGGAGCCGACACCTTTGATCGACTGGATCCCTCTGATGCCCTGTTTGTAGATGCTATTCACACAGACGCCGACTGTGAGACATTATCTCTCTCACACACATGCGCAATAAAAACAAAAATCAAAAGTGATTCATTTCCAATTTATTCCATTTCTGTAACATTAATTTTTTGTTAAATATTAGAGTTCATGTTTGTCAGACTATAGTGTGGAAAAACACAAGCATTTGTGGGGTTTTTTTTTTTTACTTCAATATGCTTTAATTGACATTCTGCACAATTCACTCTGCATGTCACCACATAGTAGGGTATTGTAATCAGCCCTGTGCGTGCGCGAGTGTGTGTGCATGCATGCTTGTATAAAATAAATGGCAGGGCACACTTTCACTCATCTTGGTGGGAATATGACTTCTCTTAGTGAATCCAGACAATTAACTTTTGGAACAGTTTGGTCAATGTCAAGCCAAACATAACCCCACCCCCAAAAACATGTTTACTGAAATATCTCCATTACCAATGTGGTCACAGATTTGATAAAACCTTCATATTGATCATTAAAATATTTATGACCAACTGAAAGAAATTATTTCATGAGTCACAACGAAGTCATAATAAGTGATACATAAAAAACAATCCATCTTACTTGGAATAGCATCAGTTTTATTGCCAGTTTTCTTCAGACAGGTCAGGGGATGGATACATGAACATTTCCAAGTCACTGACTACGTCTTGGACTTTCTTTACATCAATTATAAAGAAATACAAACACTATGGCACTCGATGGTAAATCTGCATGGAGTAGACAGTTCTCAAAAACTGAGTGACTGTGCAAGGAGAAGAGTGAGGAAAGCCAATAGTCATGTAGCATGTTCAATACTTGTTTGACTTGCTGTATATAGAGAGACAGACGCTGATTAGGTTTGTTTTGTCCTGCTTTAGATTTTGGTATCTCCATCCCTGTGGGTCATGTGGACTTCTTTCTAAATGGAGGGAAGGATCAGGTTGGATGTTCCCGCTCAAAATTTACATCAAGTAAGTTCAGGCTTCTTCAAAACAGTAAAGATTTGCCTGCAGCGAGCAATGCCACATGATCTGTTACTTTTAAGTGTGGCTGTCGTGTTCTAACAAACATTATTTAACACGTGAATTCAATGCAACTGTTTGAAATTAACATAACAGAGTTGCGTATAGGAAATCTAACGGCCGCCATTATCAGAGGGCAAAAAGGACAAAGTACACGTATGTGCAATACAGTGTGTTGGGGGGGTTTGGCTGGATGTTTTTGTTTTCTTTTCTTTGCTCTCTAGGTGGTATGCAAACTGGTTTTTGTCTGTGGAGAAGGTGCTGGCAGAAGAATCCTTCACCCTCATCAACATTATTAGCTGCACCTGTGGAGGATCTTTACGTGCAGACTTAAAGACTTTCAGCTGAAGCAGATAACGAGATGGCGTTCTGCATTTAAGCCATGAGTGATTCAGGCAGAATTGCCGGGAACTCGACCTTGTGACGTTCGTTTGTGAGACGCTGAGGACCGCGCCTGGGTTTGACACATCGTGCCTGTGAAGGATGGGTGAGGGACACATGCTGTCAGCACACATCACAGGTGATTGTCTGAATAAGTGTTAATAGTAATTTGGTATTTTGTTACGCAGTATATTTGAACATTGAGAATTGTGCAGCTTGCTTCTCACGGCCGTGGCGTGCGGACTGATGATCCTCCACCTGTTGTGAGAAGCTGCTCATTTACATAAAGCTTAAATTCAGACCTGAATGTGTTGCTGATAGTGTGTGCCTTTGAAGGATATTAGTTGTAACTGTTGACTTACCTCACCTCTTCTATCCTTCAGAGTCAGTTTGTCGTGTCCACCTGGGGGGTGTTTGGCGGTGAATTTGAGTCCAGAAGCGCCAGGCTTCGATCCCTTTGGGCGCTGGAGAGCGCGCTGTCCTTCACTCCGTCAGACAAACCATATATTATGTTGTACACAATTATTGCACAGAAAGGGAAATAAATGTTTTGTTTTTGGAACCGCTTTCTGGTTATTTAGCGCTGGGTTCAGTCAGACGCAGGTCCGCTCCTCAACCCGCATCGGCACATAACAGTGTGCGTGTTGAGTGAACAAGATTTACTCAACTACATACATAAATGGCTTTTTTTTCCAAGACAAAACCTGATATTACTCATTGGAGAAATTAGATAAAAATTATGTCTTTATCATTGATTGAATCCAATAATGCTGCAAAACTAGTTTATTTTATAGACAAATTTGATCTGTAAATGTTCAGTTGCCCTACATTTTATTTTCTTTATATGTAAATAATATACAATAAGCCCTTTGTTTAATTTTACATGGACCGTAAATGCCATACCTACCTGTTTTTGGTTTGCTCTTTAATTACAGTAATTAAGTTAGAATAAAGAGTTCAATTTCTTACATAGAAATTGAACTCTAGCGGGGCTTCGAGATTGTAACACCCGGGCATAACGCTGATATGGAAACACACTCATGACTCAATTATTGCTAAACTCAGCACGGTGATGTTGTCCCAAGATTCTAATGCCTTGAAATTTCCAGCTTGGCACAAAATAATACTAGAAGCACACTCTGGAGTTGACGTGGGATTAAAGAGTGAATGTAGAGTGCAATCTAATCCGTCCAAGTAGTCTGTCTGAAAACACAACTCCACAATCACACCATATCGCTTGTAGCATTGAACTGTGTGGTAAACAGTCAATTCAGGCATCACTTTTTGCCCTCTGCGGTAATGGCAGCACATGTTCCTTGTAGGCGCATGTGAGGCGTGACTCCACCCTCTAAGTTTCCTATTTGTAACTCTATGTATAGTATAAAGCACATTGTATACGTAATAATGAAATTTAAAACTATATACTCTTATTTTCCAGTGTACGACTATGTGATATGTGACCACATGAGGGCGCTGTACGTGTACATGAGTGCACTGGGTGGCTCTTGCCAGTTAACAGGGATTCCGTGTGGGAGCTTTGAGGACTTCCTGAGGGGACAATGCGTGGACTGTGATATCTTCAAAGGGACATGTCCAACCATAGGTGAGATCATGGTTTCAATTACAGGAGATGCTAATTAGGACTTGGACCCCACCACCACCCCCAAAAAGAAGTTCAGAACATGAATATATGCTTCCTTCCTAACTGTAATTATAACTGTTGTAGTATATTTTCCATATTCATTCTTGGATGAAGCTTGTAACACGATTTCAGACACCCCTAAAGTGGACCAAACCATATCTTAATGTTAGTTGGGCGTCTCATCTGCCTGCTTCATTCCCACCATTGCAATGGCTTATTTAAGTCTGTGGCTGTGTCCCAGTTCAGCTTTGCTCGAAGATTTGGCCTTCAGAGGCAGTGGAATCTTGACGCGACCATCTGATATGAGATGGACTAGCCCACAGAGCATTTTACTATGTCATTAGCTTTTCCTGCCCCTATCCCCCTGTCACTTGGCAAAAAAGCATTATTTATTCACAGTTGTACACATTTTTGATTCTTTATCAACCCTTGCCATCAAACAAATTGTTCAGAGTTATGGGACTGTTTGGGGCATGAAGGGTACACCTGCTCGATTCTTCAATTTTGGGGGGAAGAAAGCTACCTTCATTGGTCACACTCTTGAGACAGCCTAGTCTCACCATTTTGGACGTATGGAGCCAACAAATGCAGCCTTAGAAGAACGCAGCCTCTGAATTGGGACGCAACTTGTGGTCCGGTGTGTGTGTGGCGCAAGCAAAATATACCCCAATAAGTTAATTTAAGTCACTATGTAGCTTGTTGGATAGGGTTTACATTCTTACTTTAAGAGTCTGTATTACATTGTGTTAGGTGTCTATGGATGAATGCTAATGTTAGCTAGTTTGTAACTTTTGCTTTAAGTTAGTTTAATGCTAAGGCGTATGTTGAAGGCACCCCACACACACATTGTGCCTGCAAAGAAGTGTTGCTATTTTCCTATTGCTGCAACAATACTGCTAACAGTACTACCATTACTGTATATTTCTGCACCTGTTACTACTTAAAGCTGCCTCAACTGCTGTACTGTTAATCAAACATAACAAATATTAATGAAAACATGTACATATTATACATTATAACTGTTGTTGTAGTACCATGTGAACAAACTAAAGCAGTGCTTTTTCCCTTGCTCAGACATCTCAAATTTTTTTGGCAAAATTTGAATGTGTGCCTTTTTATTTCCTTTGATTTTTTTCTTTTTTTTTTTTTTTTTGGCAATGCAAGTGACAGAAATTCTTGGATGTTCAAGATGTGCAGATTTGTCATATTTGTCAAACTTCACAACTGGTGATGAAAAGTGTTTCTTTGGGATTTGGACTGAATGTTTCAGAGTAATCAGTATCGTGACATAATGAAGATATTGTTAAACACCAAAGATTCTGATTTGGTCCATGTTCAGACTGTGAATATAAATGTCACTTGTTCCTTTTGATACATGCTCCATAACACTTTCAAACACATTGTATTGTAAAGGTTTCATTCTGTAATACTGGATAAATATTGTGAGCACATTCTTTGGTCAGATTTGTTCATCTTAAATTAGTCCAGAATGTTCAGCACAAACTTAGCCAGGACAACCACAGTGAATAGTTGTGACAGTAGGCGGGTTTCCATCACCATCAAAATTGCACAATTTGACAATGGAAATGTGTATTTTTAAAAAACTCAATCGCAAAAAAAACCTTTATTCTAACATGAAGTGTTTTGTTTTGTTTTTTTCAGGCAAGACAAACTGCAACAAGATTTTTTCCACTATTACAAGTCACATGATGTACATAAAAAAATTACATGACATGTTACATCTGGTTGATATAAGATGTTACAGCAATATTGTTTTTTTACAAAAATGTCCATATGTAGCAGGATTTGCCTGTCTCTTGCTGTGACTATTGGAATTACAATTCTTGCGAAAGCCTTGATAAAATGGCAGCTATTGCAAGATGACAAAATCCAGCAGTTGCGTTCAATCACTCAATGGAAAAGCTGTCATTTTGTAAGTATTTTTAATAGACATTCAGAAAATATCACTAAAACATCTGTAATGGAAACCCAGCTAGTGAAGTACAGAGGTCAGATGTGGTAATATGGAGCTACATGAGTGCAAAAGCTGTTGGTGTTAGGGGCCCATTGTGTGTCTGGGCTGTCCTGCATATAGGGGTTCCTTTGTCCTTTCCTATCCCCAATCATAACAGTTGGGTAGGTAATATTTCTGGATGTCACCATGAATGCCTGTCAGTCCTACACAGCCTCTGAGCTCCAATGGGCCAGTGGTCATCCCCAGATACTATTGAGTAAAGCAGATAACAGAAGGATTTTGAACATGGATGGCTACATTGTGAGCACTTCTTGAAATCTAATTAAGGACAGATACAAGTATAGGATTAATATTTGCTTAAGGTCTTTTCACCCAATGGTGGTAAAATTACATTCCAGTTATCATGTTTGTGTTCAGTCATGGTGCCATAGAGAAGATAAAGCATTAGGCAATGAGTCTGAACCCCAAATACATTGACCCATGTAACAGTTTGACAGTGTTCAATGAAATTTACGTATGTTGTAGGTCTGAGCTCTGACCCTTGCTCACTGTCACGGTGTGTTCACAGGTTTATCAGAAAACTGTGGGATACCAGCCATGTCTCCAATTCCAAAGGAGCAAAAGGTTTTCCTCATCACAACTTCATCAGCACCTTTCTGTGGTGAGTGAGTGGCCCTTTCTGTTTTCTTTCCTTTGAATATCATTCTAGTATGAGTCACAACTGTCTTACATGGGAATATGCACAAACTTTTAACTTTGCCCCTCCTCAGGGGTGCCAAAAAGTGGAGAATAAGGATTCCATGGGATCCATGATTGACAGGGGCCCAGAGATGCCCCTAATCCAATTATAAATCTGGCAAAATAATATGGCACAGTAATAACCTTACAATCACACTTTATTTAGTGTATTGGTAACACTACTATTTGTTTTGGAAACATTTCTCAACACGCGCCCCCCCCGTATTTATGTAAAGTTCAGTCCACCTCTGTGACAGACTGGCATCCTGTCCAGGATGTACCCCCGCCTTGTGTTCTGACTGCTGGGATCGGCTCCAGCCCCCCGTGACCCTTGATTGAACTAAGTGCTTGAAGATGTGAGTGAGTGGTTCAGTCCACCTGCTCCATCAGAAAGCTGCAGAGCTGAACTTTTCACAGACAGCAAGTGGAAGAGGAGGCAGCAAGATGCCTCAGAAGTCAGAGCAAAAAGAAAAAAGCTCAGACTGGAGAAAGAAGCAACAGTATGTCACCCAGATATTTTATAGGCAAGGGGAAAGAAGCAACAGTATGTCACCCAGATATTTTATAGGCAAGGTGTCTGTTTTAAAGGTGGGCAAATGTTTAGCAGCTTGCTAAATGTTTGCCTGCATAAACACTTCAACCGCTTTTCTGGGTTTGGGTCATGGGGGCAACAGCTCCAGCAGGGGACCCCAGTCTTCCCTTTCCCATGCCACATTGACCACCTCTGACTGGGGGGTCCCGAGGTGTTCCCAGTGTGGAGATGCCTGGAACACCTCCCTAGGGAGGCACCCAGGATGCATCCTTACCAGATGCCCGAACCACCTCAGCCGGCTCCTTTCAACAAGGAGCAGCAACACTACTCCGAGCTCGCCACGGATGACCGAACTTCTCATCCTATCTCTAAGGGAGACACCAGCCACCCTCCTGAGGATGCCTATTTCGGCCACTTGTACCCATGATCTAGTTCTTTCGGTCATGACCCAACCCTCATGACCATAGGTGAGAGTAGGAACGAAGATTGACCAGTAGATCGAGAGCTTCGCCTTTTGGGTCAGCTCCCTTTTCATCACAACAGTACGGTAGAGCGAATGCAATACCGCCCCTGCTGCGCCGATTCACCGGCCAATCACACGCTCCATCGTCCCCTCACTCATGAACAAGGTACTTCAACTCCTTCACTTGGAGCAAGGCTGTATTCCCTACCTGTAGTAGGCAATCCATCGGTTTCCTGCTGAGAACCATGACCTCAGATTTAGAGGTGCTTATCCTTATCCCAGCCGCTTCACACTCGGCTGCGAACCAATCCATTGAGTGTTGGAGGTCACCGGCCGATGAAGCCAACAGGACCACATCATCTGCAAAAAGCAGTGTTGAGACCCTGAGCCCACCAAACTGGAAACCCTCCCCCCTACTACACTTCAATATCCTGTCCATGAATATCACAAACAGGATTGGTGACAAGGCGCAGCCCTGGCAGAGGCCATCCTCCACCGGAAATGAGTCCGACTTACTGCCGAGCACCTGAATACAGCTCTCGCTTTGCGAGTACAGAGATTGGCCCTGAGAAGGGAACCCCTCACTCCATACTCCCACAGTATCTCCTGGGGTACCCGATCATATGCCTTCTCCAAGTACACAAAACACATGTAGACTGGATGAGCACCCTCCAGGTTGTATAAATAGATTTCTTCAGAAATATGAGCTAATTCGGGGAGAAAGGTGAGCTGGCTTATAAAGGATGGACAGTTATGAACAGACAACATGCCCAATGTTTCAGAACTCTTCATCACATGAACCACTAACAGACCCAACTTGCCTATAAAAGATCTGGGTGACATACTGTCACTTCTTTCTCCAGTCTGAGCTTTTTTTTTCTGACTCTTCCTCCACTTGCAGTCTGTGACAAGTTAGGCTCTGCAGCTGTCTGATGGAGCAGGTGGACTGAACCTTTTTACATAAATAGGGTGGGGGGCGCATTGAGAAATGTTCCCAAAACAATTAGTGTTACCAGTACATTGTAAGTAAAATATGTGATTGTAAGGTTATTACTGTGCCATATTATTTTGTCAGTATATGAATGTATTAGGGGCCTCTCTGGGCCCCTAGAATCTTTCTCCTTATCCTCCCCTTTTCGGCACCCGTGTGTGAGAGAGAAAGCGACAGAAAATCCTTCTATGCACCACTTGTGGACCTGAGTGTATGAGTACCTACTAATTATTTCCTTCTGTTTCTGTATTTTATCTTCTCAGTTCATCACATCCTGCTGGTGCTGCAGGTTTCTGCTTTGGATAAAAGTGCAGAACTGGAAGTGACACTGACCGTAGATAAAGTGGGAACACAGCAGACACTTAATCTGTGCGTACATAAACACATCTCTTAAACTTAGGGTAGTGTTCCATTGCAGATTTTTGACAACAGATTCAATATAAGTAGCATTGATATAAAAGTGAAAAATTGGATTTTATTGGTGACAATTGACAGTCTTGTGTAAAAGTAGGTCAAAGTGGACAATCATGTAATAATTGGTACCAAATGCGTTCTGATCTGAAGCCTCCATCTGATCCAGTTCTGCAACAAGAAACTAATGAAATGCATGTCATGCTCTTCAGCAGAAGACAGTTTTGAAGTTGTTGTGGTGTGTGGAGGGGGGGGAACGGAAGCAATGTTTTCCATGTGCAAAAACAATTTTGTAGTAAATCATAGGTAGCCAGGTGTATTCAACAATCTGTTCCATTCGTAAGTGGATATAAAATAGTAGGTAAATCTGGGACACAAATCTGCAATGAGACAGTCCTTATTGTTCAATTTGCAAAAGGTCTGTTTCTTCTGTTTTATAAGAAAAATTATCCTTCATACAAGTTATGCAGACTTTGTCATGCATAGAAAACGATCCACAAAAGTGGTTTCCCACTTCTCCTGTAATGTTGAGCACAAACAGGCATGTATACATGCAAAACAATATCATATAAAATGATCACCAAAAACAGAACAAAATATGGCTTTCACAAAATGTGAGCCATGAAAATGGCATGTGACTGAAAATGCTTGGAGATGGGTTAGGCAAACAAATGCATTCACAACTGCACACAAACCTGCATTCAAAAAGTTTTAATAATTTAATAGAACAGTTTACACAATATTTGCTCGTATTTTGTTTACGTGTTCATTTTTATTTCTTCTGGCAATGAGATGGAGGCGTACGCCCTTGTGATTCCCAATCTCTATGTAACTATGTTTGGATGTTGGTCAATAATCAGGGTCAGAGGTGAAGTGTGTGTGTGTGTGTAGTCAGACAGATACAACAGTATACAAGGCAGTGCTGACCCACCCTGCGGCTCTGTGTCACATACACGCCATCCAGCTGAAGAACACAGGAGCCTGGCTGTACAAGCAGCGAGACATCCACGTCAAGTCTGTCTGTCTATCTGAGATCCCCGCCCTGAGGTATGTATACCCCTCCCTCGACCCGCAAGCTCCTCCTCCTGCCAGAATATATTCTTAATCAATAAAAGGCATCAGGGGGCTAAAGCAAACATGGTGCGCTCTGCACACTGAGATATATTAGGCCATGGGCCAGCATGGTCCCACGTGCACTCCCGTCCTTTTATTGAATACCCCAGTCTGCACAATGTAAACAGTTACCAAATCATCATATTAAGCAAATGGGTCCTATAAGACACCAAAGGAAAGCTGTTTTTATATAGAATCCACTACATTTTGAATTGTGCACAGCTTTCTTGTTCAGATCACAGGGTTTGCCTTCATACAAACCCCCATGTCGAAGGTGGGAATGACATGCTCTCAACCTCCTTCATGCGTGGCCTCTTCTGCTACCTGCAGGCATTCTTTAACAGTTTTATGTTCCGTAATAGCGCCGTTAATGATAGTGTAGTAATCCAATGTTGTCATGTCATAGTGAGGCCCAGTATTTTTACTGTTGCGCATTATTTTTGTAATCTAGACATCCTAAGATTTCTAATGATGCCAAATTTACAGGGTTGTGAGGAGGGAGTGGGGGTGCATGTGGGACCTTGCTAGCCCATGGCCCATATGCATGTTCAGTAGTTCCTGTTCATAGTACAGTTGTATGTAAAAGTTTGGGCACCCCTGACGAGTTCCATGATTTTCCTTTGTAGTAAATCATTGGTTGTTTGGATCAGCAATTTCAGTTAAATATATAATCTAGCAGACAAACAGTGAAATGAAGTTTATAGGATTTACAGAAAGTGTGCAATAATTCTTCAAACACAGTTAGGCATATGTTTGGGCACCCCAACAGAAAAAAATACATCAATATTTAGTAGATCCTCCTTTTGCAGAAATAACAGCTTCTAAATGCTTCCTATAGCTTCCAACGAGAGTCTGGATTCTGGTTGAAGGTATTTTGGCCCATTCTTCATTACAAAACATCTCAGGTTTGTTGGTTTCCAAGCATGGACAGCCTGATTAAAATCACACCACAGACTTTCAATAATATTCAGGTCTGGGGACTGAGATGGCCATTCAAGAATGTTGTACTTGTTCCTCTGCATGAATGCCTTAGATTTTGAGCAGTGTTTAGGGTCGTCTTGTTGAAAGATCCAGCACAACTTCAACATCGTCACTCATTCTTGAACATTGTTCTCAAGAATCTGCTGATATTGACTAGAATCCACGTGACCCTCAACTTTAACAAGATTCCCAGTACCTGCACTGGCCCCACAGCATGATGGAACCACCTCCAAATTTTACTGTAGGAAGCAAGTGTTTTTCTTGGAATGTTCTTTTTCAGCCATGCATACCACCCCTTATGTCTAAATAGCTCAATTTTAGTTTCATCAGTCCACAGCACCTTATTCCAAAATGAAGGTGGCTTGTCCAAATGTGCTTGAGCATACCTCAAGTGACTATTTGTGGTCTGTACGCAGACTACACTACATCATTATGCAGCATCTCTTTGTGCAAAGTGTGCTGTATAGATGAACGATGCACAGAGACACTATCTGCAGCAAGATCATGTTGTAGGTCTTTGGAGCAGGCCTGTGAGGTTGACTATGACTGTTCTCACCATCCTTCGCTTCAGCTTATTTTTCTTGGCCTGGCACTTTGGGACTTAACTAGTACTGTGTCTGTAGTCTTCCATTTCCTCACTATATTCCTCAGTGGAAACTGAAAGCTGAAATCTCTGAGATAGCTTTTTGTATCCTTCCCCTAAACCATGATGTTGAACAGTCTGTTTTCAGGTCATTTGAGAGTTGTTTAGAGGCTCCCATGTTGCCACTCAGAGATGCAAAGAGGGGAAACATTTGCAAATGGCCACCTTAAATACCCTTTCTCATGATTGGATTCACCTGTGTAAGGAGGTCAAGGGTCAGTGAGCTTACCAAACCAATTTTGTTCCAGTAATTAGTGCTAAATGTATTCAAATCAATAAATGCCTAATTTTGTTTAAATAATTATTGCACACGTTCTGTAAATACCAGAAACTTCATTTCACTTCACAAATATCAGTGTGTTTGTCTGCTATGATATATTTAACTGAAATTTCTGATCCACACAACCAATGATTTATAAAAGAAAAGCAGGAAAATTGAGGGGGGGCAAACATTTGCATACAACTGTACATGCAAGCATTTGAGTGTGCAAACTGTTTTTTATTACTCAACAAAAATATAAATGCAACACTTTTGGTTTTGCTCCCATTTTGTATGAGATGAACTCAAAGATCTAAAACTTTTTCCACATACACAATATCACCATTTCCCTCAAATATTATTCACAAACCAGTCTAAATCTGTGATAGTGATCACTTCTCCTTTACTGAGATAATCCATCCCACCTCACAGATGTGCCATACCAAGATGCTGATTAGACACCATGATTAGTGCACAGGTGTGCCTTAGACTGCCCACAATAAAAGGCCACTCTGAAAGGTGCAGTTTTATTGGGGGGGGGGATACTAGTCAGTATCTGGTGTGACCACCATTTACCTCATGCAGTGCAACACATCTCCTTTGCATAGAGTTGATCAGGTTGTCAATTGTGGCCTGTGGAATGTTGGTCCACTCCTCTTCAATGGCTGTGCGAAGTTGCTGGATATTGGCAGGAACTGGTACACGCTGTCGTATACGCCGGTCCAGAGCATCCCAAACATGCTCAATGGGTGACATGTCCGGTGAGTATGCCGGCCATGCAAGAACTGGGACATTTTCAGCTTCCAAGAATTGTGTACAGATCCTTGAAACATGGGGCCGTGCATTATCCTGCTGCAACATGAGGTGATGTTCTTGGATGTATGGCACAACAATGGGCCTCAGGATCTGGTCACGGTATCTCTGTGCAATGCACCTCTGTTCTTCGTCCATAACAGACGCCTGCCCATACCATAACCCCCCCGCCACCATGGGCCACTCGATCCACAACACTGACATCAGAAAACCGCTCACCCACACGACACAGCACACGCCGTCTGCTATCTGCCCTGGACAGTGCGAATCAGGATTCATCCGTGAAGAGAACCTCTCCAACGTGCCAAACGCCAGCAAATGTGAGCATTTGCCCACTCAAGTCTGTTACGACAAACTGGAGTCAGGTCAAGACCCCGATGAGGACGATGAGCATGCAGATGAGCTTCCCTGAGACGGTTTCTGACAGTTTGTGCAGAAATTCTTTGGTTATGCAAACCGATTGTTTCAGCAGCTGTCCGAGTGGCTGGTCTCAGATGATCTTGGAGGTGAACATGCTGGATGTGGAGGTCCTGGGCTGGTGTGGTTACACGTGGTCTGCGGTTGTGAGGCTGGTTGGATGTACTGCCAAATTCTCTGAAACGCCTTTGGAGACGGCTTATGGTAGAGAAATGAACATTCAATACACAAGCAACAGCTCTGGTTGACATTCCTGCTGTCAGCATGCCAATTGCACGTTCCCTCAAATCTTGTGGCATTGTGCTGTGTGATAAAACTGCACCTTTCAGAGTGGCCTTTTATTGTGGGCAGTCTAAGGCACACCTGTGCACTAATCAGCATCTTGATATGGCACACCTGTGAGGTGGGATGGATTATCTCAGTAAAGGAGAAGTGCTCACTATCACAGATTTAGACTGGTTTGTGAACAATATTTGAGGGAAATGGTGATATTGTGTATGTGGAAAAAGTTTTAGATCTTTGAGTTCATCTCATACAAAATGGGAGCAAAACCAAAAGTGTTGCGTTTATATTTTTGAGTGTAAAAACTGGCAGTGATTTGTTTCCTGGAATCTCCCAACTTTTGGCTGAAAGGTAACAAACATCCTATGTTTACTATTCTCACTCCTAAACTGGACTTATTTATAAGCAGGGAACATGGCAGCCTCAAAGATAACAAGATATTGTAAACAATGTTGGGCTTTTTTGTCTGGTTTTTTGGAACAACCAGTACTTTTATGACTTCCTTGTGGCCTCATCATAACACCACTTGTACCAATCACAAATATTTTGCTGATCAATATAAATGTTAAGTCGTCCCCCTAGCCCTATTGGTTGCGGAGATGAGATTTTTGCACCATGTTTTTGTTGAATGTGACACTTGTCTCATCAACTCCAAAAGTTAATCATCTTGAGTAATATATTTCCACCAGGTTTGGTGAAAATCTACCCAGTTTTTATTCAGACAGACACAAACACTGGATCAATTATATAAATAATGTTTGAGTTCAGTGGTACGAATATTTCAGGTGAAAGATGGAACGCTCCATTCAGTGTCGAAACTGAGTTGAATGGTAGATTCCAGCTTTTACCTCATGAACCATTTCATTTAAAGAATGAAAACATTTGTTTTATATAACAGCTAAAATAGATCCTCTTTTGATATATTATTAATTTACTGTATAAACAGAAAAGGGACCGACTTACATTTTGATGTGCAGCATCAGTTAGCATTTTCACACATGCGCGGTCCTCAGGGCGTGCAATAGCACATTTCATATAGCACCAAAATTGCACGCTAAAAACTATTGCATGTTCAATGAAACACAACAGCAAAATAATCCATGACGTGACATACAAGCCACCAGTCAAATGACAAGGATCCACTCAAGTGTTATTTAAAACACAGTTGCCACTTTGCCGGCACACGGGGTAATAACACAACACAGACATTAGATGTACATCAGTTTATCATGGAGGCTGTCTGCTTTAGGAATAGCTCTTGCTTTTATCTAAATCAGATGTCCTTTATGTAGACACAAGACTGGCGATCCAAAGTTGGAACATCAGTGTGGTGACGGCCGGACTCTTTCCACAATGTGGTTTATTTTAGCGCTGCTTTAACGAAAAATGGCTGACAATTAAATGAACTGTTTCTGTTGCAGGCGAGAGCAGCCACTCTGTGTGCACAACGTCGTCATCAGACGAGGAACTCCATGGTCTCACGACTTAGTGCAAGTGTGTCACACCTTCTGAGGACAGAGCATCATCCAGAAACCACTGAACACACATACATTGACGCTCCCAGAAACTAAAGAGTGGAGGCAAAATTCTATCATTTGCTGTTGATGGATAAAATAAAACTATTTTATGAGGATGAGATAATATCTAGAAGAGAGCAGTTAGTCGAGTTACACTGAGGTTACCTTTGCTGTAGTTTCTGTATTGCTCTGATATGAAATTCGTGGAGGACTTTAAATAAAAAATAAAAAAATCTTGCTTTTGCATATTAGTCTCGTAACCTGAGGTGTAGCTCTCAGCATGTGCAGTGTAACTTGTAAATGTGTCTGTCACCTGTTGGATAAGCCCAGGTCAGAGAAGAACGTTGCCCAGGCTCAAGACATTCCCACACTGAGCCACGCCTCGGCCACACCCACCCACACTCATCCATCCATCACACCTGCAAAAGTCAGGTATCCAGAACTCAGTGTTTATCTATTGTACTGCAGTCGTTTATGTACAGTCAGGCTCATATGTATTTGGAGAGTTTCTTTTGCCTCTGTAAACCAACACAATGGAGTTTAAATGAAATAAATAAGATGTGCTTGTGATGTAGACTTTCTTTCTTTCAAGGTGGTGCAACAGAAATATATTGCATTAAGTGATTTATACATAATCCCTCCATTTTCAGACACCATAAGTCATTTGGCAAAGTTCATATAAGGAATATTTTAATACAAATCACTTTTACGGTCAGTTTTCTTTTCAAAAAGTCAGGATGGAAACCTCAATGTTTCCAAATTACTGAATATGTTTTGGGGACAGCTTAGTGGTTTGCACTGTTACACTGTCATCAGTCATGGATCACTTCCCACCTGGTTCTTTCTGTGTGGAGATTGCATGTTCTCCTCCGATTTCCAAAGACTTGTGGTTTGGTGAATTAATGACCCTAAATTGACTGTTAGGAGCACTGAGAAATAGCAATGATCCGTGTGTTTCCACCCCACATGCACTCAGCATCCTAATGGATGATTTTCAAGTTGCCCCTAGGGCAGCGCATGCGTGATGACGTCACAACTCCTTACGGTTAGAGAGATGCGGTTTGCCGCTATTGTTTCTGTATGACAACTTTGCTTTTCGTCCCACACATGGACGAGTCACATTCAGCTCGTCCGATCTTTGGTTTTTGATCCGTTCAGATATCGTCAACATTTGTGCAAGACATTGGATTTGGGAGGTTAGATGAAGTTGGACGACAGTCAAACAGAACGCTGATGGTACGGGAAATACGCAAACAATGAGAAACCATCAAGACACAGTAAAACGGAATACGGATGAATTGAAGTTGTCATCGGAATTCGTTCACATTTTTCAACAGTTTGAAAATTATGACGAATCGCCAGCTACACGAACAAAGCTGGACCACGGTTAAACGATGTCTCAAAGTCAGCGTAAGTCTAGATTTCTTGTTTCGTTCAGTCTTCGGTGTCCTTCATTAGTGCCGTGTGTCCAGGGCTTTACATCGACATTCACACCACTGCAGCACTCATTTCTTGTGGGTTAATTACAAAATTACTTACCGATACGGTGAGGAATTCGCCTCCAGTGGCCATGTCACTCCCTGGAAATCTGACAGCTGAGCTGTTTCTAATGATGCCAAAGGTGAGCGAGATGCTCCCTAAACAGAAGTCTCAGAAGATGCCAGGGCAACTTGAAAATGAACCATTGTCAAATCAGTCTGGCACTCATTTAAAATGCTCGATGGAGTATGATAACCATCTGCTGCAGTTAGCATATGTTTCAGTGTCCGGCCACCATCTTTCAGAAGAAAACCACACAGGAAGGACTCACTTCGCTTCGCCTGAACCTCACATATAAGAACGAATATGTTGCAGCAGTCAGTGAAGTGATTTCTCAGTTACATGAAGGTCCCCAGTGCTTCCAAGCCCCTACAGCTGCAGAATCCTAACCACCCAGACAAGAAACATTCAGAAGATCTGTCCCACCAACAGCCTTGCACATGTCGGCATCTTGCCTGCTAGCCAGCTCCCATGCACTACGCCAGAAGACTGGTCCCGAGAGTGACCAGAGCTCAACAAACGTAAATTAGTGATGGGAAAGAAAAATCCTACCTTAACATTTATTAAAAAAAAAAAACTGGAATGAAAAAATTCTAACCACCAAAATCAGAAATTGTCATTTTGTGGAGCACAGGCTACATCTGAAAACTAAATAAAAACCATTGTCACACATTTTAAATGTATTCGTTTCCTAATGCATTTGAAATACACAGCAGCCTACAGTATTGTACTTTGAAATATAAATGATCAGAGCGTTTGCTCAGGGTCAGTAAACTACAACGCAAGATGTCTGGAAAACTTTTTTTTAACTGCAACAGGTTTAGCTGGAAAAAAAAAACCTTAAACAGCGGCCTCGTGTGGCAGCTGTCATTTAAAGTTAAAACAAGGTTTACTGTATGTTTAAAACAAATTTACAATGTAACGCCCATTTTTTGTGCATTTTATGATTTTTTTTTTCTTTTTTATGTTGATTGGCTAAAATTGACCAGTGCTAGAAAATCTAAACTTGAAGGGTGACTGCTTCAAAATATCAAACGGCACAAATGTGGGGGAGAAAGTGTTTTTTTTTTGTTTTTTTTAGATTTTTGCTAATTTATTAAAAATAAAAAAATAAAAAATAAATAAATGCACATAAGTGCCAACAAGCTCAAAATTGAGTTCAGGTGCATCCTGTTTCCACTGATCATCCTTGAGATGTTTCGACAGCTTAACTGGAGTCCAACTGGGGTAAATTCAGTTGATTGGACATGATTTGGAAAGACACACACATGTCTACATATAAGGTCCCACAGTTGACAGTGCATGTCAGAGCACAAACCAAGCATGAAGTCAAAGGAATTGTCTGGAGACCTCAGAGACAGGATTGTCTCGAGGCACAAATCTGGGGAAGACTACAGAAACATTTCTGCTGCATTGAACATCCCAATGAACACAGTGGCCTCCATCATCCATAAATGGAAGAAGTTCAGATCCACCCAGACTCATTCTAGAGCTGGCCGCCCGTCTAAACTCAGTGATCGGGGGAGAAGGACCTTAGTCAGGGAGGTGAACAATAACCTGATGGTCACTCTGTCAGAGCTCCAGCATTCCTCTGTGGAGAGAGGAGAACCTTCCAGAAGGACAACCCTTTCTTCAGCAATCCACCAATCAGGCCTGTATGGTAGAGTGGCCAGACGAAAGCCACTCCTTAGTAAAAGGTAGATGGCAGCCCACCTGGAGTTTGCCAGAAGCCACCTGAAGGACTCTCGTTCCATGAAAACAAAATTCTCTGGTCTGATGAGACAAAGCTTGAACTCTTTGGCATGAATGCCCGGTGTCATGTTTGGAGGAAACCAGGCATCATCCCTACAGTGACGCATGGTAGTGGCAGCATTATGCTGTGGGGATGTTTTTCAGCAGCAGGAACTGGGAGACTAGTCAGGATTGAGGGAAAGATGAATGTAGCAGCAATGTACAGAGACATCCTGGATGAAAACCTGCTCCAGAGCGCTCTTTCAGCAGGATAGTAGAGAAGCTTGAATCTTCGACTGGACTGGGTTGCTTGACGTGAGGACGTTTTGCTTCAAATCACAGAAGCTTCCTCAGCTAAAATTCATGCTCTGGTAGTCTGACTTCTGTCTTGACTCTTGTAGAGAAGAATAAACCAGAAGCCAACAAAAGCTGGAGTTTTTAACCTAATCAGACCCCTCCTACCGAGAGGCCGACTGCTATAGGCTAGTGACTAAACAATAGCTCTAATTGGCACCTATTGTGCTCTAGTTAGCACTCTCCTAATGATGGGATGGAAGCCTCCCCTGATGGCTCCCTTGACGACTCTCCTGATAATGTGAATGACTCATTACCATGAACAAAAGACTGAAACTGCTTTGACCTGAGTACCCCATTGTAAACGGGGGACAAAGCGTGTCTGAGACCCACCCCCCCCCGGTTAAGGCTGGGTTTCAACTGTTTTACAAAGAATGCTTCTTTGACACCTCTCTCAAACCATTTCTTCTCTCTGGCTAAGATTTTAACTTCCTTGTCCTCAAACGTGTGGTTAGTGTCTTTCAGGTGGAGATGAACTGCAGACTGAGGTCCACTAGCGACCTCTCTGCGGTGCTGGTATAGCCTCTTGTTTAAAGGTTTCTTAGTCTCACCTATGTAGTGTTCATTACAGTTTTCCTGACATCTTATATAATACACTACATTGCTCTGTTTGTAACTAGGGATCCTGTCCTTAGGGTGAACTAATTTCTGTCTCAAGGTGTTAACCGGTTTAAAGTAAACTGGGATTATTCTTCTCTACAAGAGTCAAGACAGAAGTCAGACTACCAGAGCAAGAATTTTAGCTGAAGAAGCTTCTGTGATTTGAAGCGAAACGTCCTCACGTCAAGCAACCCAGTCCAGTTGAAGATTCAAGCTTCTCTACTATGGAAACCACCTGGACAACTGAGAGCCTACACAGAAACTTTCAGCAGGATAATGACCCTAAGCACACAGCCAAGATGTCAAAGGAGTGGCTTCAGGACAACTCTGTGAATGTCCTTGAGCAGTCCAGTCAGAGCTCAGACCTGAATCTGACTGAACATCTCTGGAGAGATCTGAAAATGTCTGTGCACTGATGCTCCCCATCCAACCTGATGGAGCTTGAGAGGTGCTGCAAAGAGGAATGGACAAGAAAACCTGAGGCTGTAATTGCAGCCAAAGGTGCATCAATAAAGTATTGAGTAAAGGGGGTGAATACTTATGTACATGTGATTTCTTAGTTAGTTTTAATAGATTTGCAAAAATTACAAAAAACATTTCATGTTGTCATTATGGGGATTCTGAAGATGCACTGTATGACCTGTTTCTTTTTTTTTTAGATGTTTTTGGTATCAACTTTTCAATGAAAAAGGAAGAAAACAGGAAAGTGACAAATCCTGCATTTACTTGAATCACCAAAGACATTTACTTTTCACACACAGCAACACAAACGGTTGCTAAAGACATCAAACGCAAGACACTTTTCACTCATGGTCACAACACAACTCTTCACCAAACTAACTACTATACTTGAACTATAAAAACACAACAAATGTATAACACCAACAACACTGCTAAACCAACATGTGCTACAATAATAATTAAAACAAACAAACCCCAAACTCCCATAATGCATTGCAGCAGCTCACGCATGTTGCATTCAATATGACTGGTAAAATCTACACCTCATGACCTTCCACACCAAAGGAAGAAAACCCAAGTAAGTTTTGTCTTTGCATTAAAATACAGCAATAAGTGTCTTTTCACTTAAAAAAAAAAAGTAAAGATTTGCATGTACACACTGTCTTTAAAAGCAGACACACTGCATTTCACACCCGATTTACAAAATAAAACATTAAATGAAAGCTGCCAAATTAGGTGGTGTACCCGCAACATACCCCGCTTCCAAAAATCTTATGTAGTTTGTGAAACTAATGCATTCCATAAATGCAATCATTAATTGATCCATTTTAACAAATTTCACAACTTCATGCAATGTGATATCTGTTTATTGAATACTCACCAAATTATTCAAAACAATTCCAAACATTTATTTAGAGATGGTTTGAGTAAAAGTGATCTGTAAAAGTCATTTTATTTCATGTAAAGTCCACATCACAGTCAGATTACACATAAAATACACCAAAAACAAGAATACATTTAAATACATTTTTTTGATTAAAGAATATTTACTGTGCTGCTAAGTGTCACAGTGAAAATACTAACAGCTCTCTACTTCCATTGATCCAGTGCTGGTTACACTAAATTTGAACAAATGGGTTCTTTAAATGTTGGATGTTTTCTCATGTCTAATGCAGGATGCAGTTTAGTTTCTACTGTAGTGGAGGGTGAATCTATTGCTTAACATTCATGCCACCATGAAGGAGGTATAGAGGTGTGTAAGCAGTGACGGATTGTCATTTGAAATGTGCAAATAGATTTTCAAACATTAATAATGTATAAATGAGCATTAAATATCATTTTAGAGCCCCAAAAGGAAGTGTTGAGAAAGAAATACAGATTTTGTGGCTGCCGCTGCCCAAAAAAAAAGTCCAACATAAATATGGCAATGTATATCAAATATAAATTGTACAACTTGTAGCGCATGGCTTTGATTTTCCCTAATTAAATAAATACATTAATGCTGTCTCAACAAAAACCTGAGTTTTGAACTGCAGACAAAGACTGTTTTCCCTCTCAGTTGAGAAATTCTTAAGTCATCTAGAGATCTTAAGCTTGGAGATATGCCCCATGGGCCAACACTGGGATTCACAGCAAAACAAAACTGTAATTCAAAAGTCTTCAAAGGGGAGCCCTTGCCTTTTTATCAGTGAATTTTTGGTCATTATGAATTACATGACATTATAATGGCTCTCCAGGCCAGGAGAACCCAAATTTTATGACCTCACGCCAAGGCCAGACCCTCTCAAGATGATATCCCTTCCTCAGTACAGGGCATTAAAACTTTGCCTTGATAACAGCTATTATCTTTAGGTTTAAGTGAAGAAAGACATTCTTTTAAAATAAAAGAATTGCATCAGTATTCTTTGATTCGTAAATCTAAAAACCTCTGATGTTGGTGGTATTGCTTAATCAAACAAAATGCTTTGCATATAATTATTCCATTTTATTGATGTGTTATTGTAACTAATATGCGTTTAAGTGTGATCTTTCTGCCTTATCAATATTGTTGTTGGTGAAATATTCTGGTTTATCCAAAGGATGTCTGACTATTAATAACGTGTATCCATTCGAGTGTCTCAGAACAGATATGTCAAAATAGTTAATGTGTTTAAATAATTGAATCATTTGTGTCTGCACTGTGACCACATGAAGTTTTCTGTGAAACTACACACCCTAAATGGGTGGGGTTTGGTGACATCAGTCCCCCTTTAAAAAGTTAGAACAGAGTCTTGCTGTCTCTCTTCTCCACCAGCAACACTTCTTTTTTTTCTTTCTCTTCTTTGTTAAACATTTAATTTTTTTATTCATGGGCCAAGGTCCCATTTCTAAGCTAAGGCTACCACGTGGCATTCATTCTTTGTTCATTTTTGATCATTTTAACAAAGTTTTAACCTGACGCTTTAAGGTGCGTCAAGTCTTTTGAATTTTTAAGAGAACTTCTGAGCTGACCTTTTCAAATTAATAGCGAATTTACAGTAAAGAGACTCTCCTTTTCTGCCAGCAATTTTGTTTTTTCCAGCTCTTTTAAGGTTTTAACTTTTTCTAAATTCAGAAAGATTTTTAATCTGGCTCCAACAAACTTTTTAAAAGCTACCAGAAACCATTTTCAACAAACACCTTCCGCCTCTGGGTTCCTGCAAGCTGACGACAGTGCTGATTTCAAACCATCAGCCATCCTGTCGGTAAAGCTGACACAAGCCTTTGGGATCGCCTGGGGAGACCACTGAGTTAACCCCTTGACCCAAGTGAGCACGACGGACGGACGGATCCCTCCGAACCATCATCTCACGGATCAACTAAGTGACCCAGTTAAAGGTTCCAGGAAAGGGTTTGCTGTCAATGGATACAAAGTGGCTTCCTTTTTAAACATATTCATGTTTGTTTAATATTTTTCTTAATAATTGGCTTCAAATTTCATCTCTAAATTCTATTCAGATTTATTCACTTAAAGTCTTTAAGCTTTATCTCTTTCTCTCTCTCTTTCATCTCATGAATTAGTAAGAAAATTGTTTACATGAATTAACTTATTTAATCACTGTCCACAAAACACCAGTAAACTGTTCATTTATATATAATTGTAAATATTTCTGCTGTGGTTCATTTTGTGTTCAGAAGAAAACCTGTGGTCAATCATATTGTGAATTCAGACTTTCAAATCAGAGACTGATTAATTCATTTGAGACTGATAAATTAAAGAATGTTTAAATTAAAGTATAATGATGCTGAAAAAAGGTGAAAACGTCATCATAGACTAGTAGAACAAATTTCTTAACACACTTTCATTGTAAAGATAACTATAAAAGTGTGAAATTTCCCCTTTTTTCTGTTTCTCATACAATATGATCAAAGGACATAAGTGCCCGTAGTCTAAGAATCACCCACCTATGCTATAAACAGATGGTGCCCCGAGTAATAATTAAATAAGTATTAAACCCTTAATTATTTTGTTGACTCATCAGATGGGGCCTAATCCGATCTTATTCAATTTGGGAGTTTAACTGCTTATTCACTACCCTCTTATGGTGCTCCGGTGCGAGCCGATCTAGATTTAACTAAATGGTTCCATCTTTTGATGCTTCCATGTGAAGCCTGAATATCTGTAAATTTGCTACCTGTTACAAACTGCATCAACAATTATGATTTAGATTTGGTGAATGAACATTTTTCACATAAAGACATGAATTGAGGTGAAAACAAAGCGACATAAGTGAAAGGGGACAGCCACACTGCTGTACTGTGGTAACACACCATTTCTGGGAGAGACTCTTCTCACAGCTGGGGAGTGTCGGTGGGAGCCAGAGGTGCTCTGCCCCTCCGGAACCGAGGTGGCAGGTTCACATCACCATCACCTCCTGTGGAGTCAACATCAAATTTCAGTTAAGAATGACTCTGGCAAATACAACCCCTGGCAAAAATTATGGAATCACCGGCCTCAGAGGATGTTCATTCAGTTGTTTAATTTTGTAGAAAAAAAGCAGATCACAGACATGACACAAAACTAAAGTCATTTCAAATGGCAACTTTCTGGCTTTAAGAAACACTATAAGAAATCAAGAAAAAAAATTGTGGCGGTCAGTAACGGTTACTTTTTTAGAACAAGCAGAGGGAAAAAAAATATGGACTCACTCAATTCTGAGGAATAAATTATGGAATTACCCTGTAAATTTTCATCCCCAAAACTAACACCTGCATCAAATCAGATCTGCACGAGAGATGTCTATATATATATATATATATATATATATATATATATATATATATATATATATATATATATATATATATATATATATATATCACAGCAAAAATAAAAAAAAATCATGTCATTATGGGGTGTTGTGTGTAGAATTTTGAGGAAAAAAATTATTCATCCATTTTTGAATAAGGCTGTAACATAAAAAATGTGGGAAAAGTGAAGCGCTGTGAATACTTTCTGGATTCACCGTAATATTGACACACTTCCTGGCCTGATATCAGTCTCCTACGGCTCTGTTGGACAGGTTATTTCCAGCTGAAATTTCTTTTTTGCTTGTTTAACTAAAGGTTCTGTCAGTTCAACACAGTACTTCCTGCAAATATATTTTTAAGTTTTAGTTACTGAAAAATTCCAGATACTTGGAACACTTTGGTGACTAATGGACTCCGGCCTTTTCCGACAAGCTGACATCTGCATCATCTCTGGTTCAGTTTCCAAACTGAATGAGCTTTGGTGTAGGTCTCCTTTCCTGTTTCATGGTTCACTTTTACTCAATAAAAGCCTGAAAATAAATAAAGCGTCTCCGGCAGCAAGAGTGATATTCGGTACCTTTTTATGTAAAACATCAGCAGATGGAATAAATTTCACAGTATTTCATGGTAGCAATAACAGTGACACAAAAGTAAAAGAATGTTTTCTTTGTTCAGATGAGAAACTCAGTGACAATGACATGAATGTAATACAGAATAAAAACAGTGGAAACATGCATTCTGCTTTTTCCCTCCTTCAGTGTTTGTATTTAGTTAGTGGTAGCAGTTATAACAGTTAGTCAGCCTGCATGTGTTCATGCCATCCATGTCACCCTCTAGTGGCTGGTTACGGTAAATTGTTACAACCCTGGTTCCAGCATTAAAGTCAAAAGAATTCAGAATAAACTAGAAGACACTCAGAAAGCTCTAAGGCCACATATTCCTCACTGACAAAATACCCACTTATTTTGCATCAAGCATCAGTTGTTTCCTAAGAATTTATCTATATGCTCATAAAAATTCATCAGGATCCATTCATAATCTTTTGAGTTCAATGTGGCCAAATCGCAAACATTATTCCGGATGCCTGATCTCAAACATGTTGTGGATCAACTCAAAAATTACATGAATTTGATTTTTTATCTGCTCAAAAAACATTAGCGAATTTCATTGTTATTAATACATTTAAAAAAATAAAATAAATCTTCCTGCATCCTTGAAACTTCTTATGGATTCAAAATATATTCTGGATCAAAAAAAATTTAAAAATCCCCATTTTACAGGGGAGTATCTATCTGCTCGCCAAATTGTAGGATCCTCTCACAACATTCATTCATTCATTCATCTACTACCGCTTAGTCCAATCAAGGGTCGCAGGGGGCTGGAGCCTATCCCAGCAGTCATAGAGCGCAAGGCAGGGTACACCCAGGACAGGACGCCAGTCTGTCGCAGGGCCATAAATAGACAAACAAACACAGACACACACACACACACACACACCTACGGGCAATTTTAAAGATACCAATCCACCTAACCCGCATGTCTTTGGATGTGGGAGGAAACTGGAGCACCCGGAGGAAACCCACGCAAACACGGGGAGAACATGCAAACTCCACACAAAAAGGACACAGGAATTGAACCCATGGCCTTCTCACTGTGAGGCAACAGTGCTAACCACTAACCCACCGTGCTGCCCCTCTCACAACATTTTGAGTTAAATGTTATGTGCATCATCATGAAGTAGATAACCACTTGGTTGGACAGGATGGGACAGAATGATACAGATTCGGCCCATTGTCTCATCACTGTCCACTCACCTCTGTGCCTCTGGACCATGCACCCTTTCTCTGCCAAACGTCTCAACAGAAAAACTGTTGGGGTGGCACAGATTTAAAAATAAGTCATTCACATATTCAAAAAATGACTCATTCGATGAACTCAATTCAATTATGTGAAGGATTTCCATGTAATAAATATATGTCGCCCCAACTCAAAAAACCACATCCATGCAAGAAAATTTAATTTAATTTAGTTGGGACTACATATATTTATTGGATGGAAATCCAGTCCAATGAGTTAGTTACCTGAGTGCATGTTTCAAGGACACTTGTTTTGTGTTGTGAATAATCTGTAACTAGGATGGGAGAGGTTAATAGTTTTTTCCCATCCCATGATTCATCCCAACCACATGCAAAAGGATCATGTTTGGTTCAGTACCCAAACAGAGCAAGAAAACACATGGGTTCCACAATGACTGGAGAAATCAGCAATTAATTTGTCTGATATTCATGTAAGATACAAGGTTGGAAGTGGAGGGACAAAACCAAAACCACCTTTCTGTATCAGCCAGCGGTAAGGTCCAGGGACATGCACTGGTGCTGCCCTTGGCTGCATCCACCATCCCATGGAACCCTCCCAGACCATTCAGGCATATGAGCAGTCCACCCCTATTTCCCCAAAGTAGCCATCTGCCTCAGGCTGGTGATATACCGTCATCCCCATGACCTCATTCAGTTGATGGAGGCACCTGTCATCTAGATCACGGGCAGGAAAACACACCACATGGTTGAGTGTCATAATTCCATCACATTGCAAGTATGCGTCATCTGGACATCCTTAAATAACTGTTCAGTTGACAGAATGTCATTCCAGTGCTAGCCAAGGATTCTCTGGAGAGATGTAGTCCAAGAAACACCCAGTCTTTATTTTAGCTTATTGGCTAAAGTTCAGGTTTCACAACCACACAATAAGACTGGAAGTACCAGGACTCTAAACACTCAGACCTTTGTCTTTCTGCGAAGATATCAGCATCACTATCACCGATATCCAACAACCTCACAACTCTGTAAGTCTTCTCATATTTCTGTCAACGTCAAAAGACACGTGAATGTCACTTTTGAGAGAATTCTTCAACAAATTCAACACAAACGGATACACTTCTGATGCCTGAGTTCAGGAAGCCACTGAAAGCTGAGCTCGAACTCTTGATTCAGTTCTATCAATCCACACTTATCTAAGGTCAGTGACTCCATTTTCTATTTCTACATACTGTCAAAATGGAATATTATAAGAGAACACAACTTTCCCTACAAGTGTGAAGGGAGCTAAACTCATTTATTGGTCAATTATCGACAGTGATCAGAAGATAACAAGCATAGATCAGTCGAAGATGGCCGCATATTTTGTAGTCCAATCGCTTCAGACACAAAGGTGTGTTTTTTGCCTAAATGCAACAGAAATGCACCAGTGCAAAGCAACAACAAGGCAATGGAAGTTTTTATGAATATCTATTGAAGTTCCTGGCATGCGCACAGAAGATTGCGTGTGCTGAATTAAAATAAAAGTCTAGAGGGAAAACTATTGGTTAAAGCAAGGTGTTGTTAGAAGCGGTAGCAACTTTGACGATGCCAAGCAGGGCTAGATTTTGATACTGTTGTTCAGAACCTATTGTATGTGTCTACTGTAATATCCAGAAGGCAAAGTAGTAAGTACTTGAAACCTAAAACTCATTATTCATTCTTGAATGCTGTCCTTCACTACAGAAAAACCTCACTATAAAGCTGGGTTAGTAAGTATCATGTCTCAGAATCTGTTCATGCACACAACCCCCCCATGCTACTCGGCACCCACGTGAGGTACTTACATGTAGCTTAAGTGGTGACCCAGTGTGTTAGCTCCAACATCCTGCCTCTCTATCTCAAATAATCTTTCTCACTGCCATAATCCATTAAGGAGCCTGCCACATCAGCAAAGTCCTCAAGGACAAGGCTGGTGGAGTCCTCACCAGAGGGCAGGTCCATGTCTGGTACCCAAGGGTGACGATAATGGTCATCCTGGGCAGCCTGGTGGTCATCCACTGGGGTCTTCCATGGTCCCTGTTGATGGGTCTGAGACTGGGCTGGAAATAACTTTTTGTAGTCCGGTGCTGGGTCTTCATCCACTATATCATGCTTTTGCGTGTTTTGCTCCTCGGGAATGCCGTGCTCTTTAATGTTGCCACCATCGCTTCCACTTCCACCACCGCTTCCACTGCCACCCTCACTGCCTTGCAAGGAGGGGGCCAACACGTGGTACAGGCTGGGCAGACGAATGTCCAAAAGTACACCACTCTTGATGTAGCGCTTGTTGTTGAGGTTGTAGAGTTTCTCAGCAATGTCATAGCCCAGCATGATGGAGAAGATACGGGCGATGTAGCGGTCCTTTGAGATCAGCATGTAGAGGCGTCGACGACGCCATGAGATGTACCGTGAGTCTTCCTCTGCTTTCAAGGTCACCTGGTTAGTATGAAAGAAAGGTCTAAATTCCTGTGTAACCTTCAGCTCACCATAAAGAAACCACATTCTGCATCTCTTTTCTATTCTAAATACTATTCGGGTACTCGACATACTCCGGAACAACGGTGGAGCTAAGTCCCTGTCAAGTCACTCGAGTCTCAGCACCTCCAATCAAGTTTAAGTTTCAGGTCTTAGGACTTGCAGTCTCAAAATGCAACAGTAATGACTTGTGCTGCAAGTCCAAAACCAGCTTGACTCGAGTGTATTTTGAGAAGGCTTTGAACTTAACTTGTTACTTGCAGTATGAAAAGATTTGTGATGTGGCAGTGACTTTCTCTAAACTCTCCTCTCCAGCACTATTTTTAAAGCTCATGAACACTTTCTATTAAAAATAAAATGCTACTTTTGTGTTGTTTTCTTTCACTGACCACAACAACATTACATTGAACAGGAATTAATTTGCACTACATGTACAGATGAGGGTAATTAACTTGTGACATTCATAAAGTGGAAACCGGGGCACGGTGAATCAGTAGCTATATCTGCAAAGCAACATATATATTTGCAGCAGTTATGCCATATTTTTATGCATAAAGACTTCCCCCTTATAAATGAGTGTTTTGTTTTTGGATACATTAAGGGTAAAACTAAGTGGCAAGTGAAGTCAGTTTTCTCCTATCAAAAGTAAATGTTGTGGATGTCAGTGTCTTTATTTATTTCTCACAACAGAGGAAAGGTGGCCCAAAAACTTGTTCTTAGTTAGAAGACTACCCCGTCCAACAGATGAGAATGTGTTATGTCTTCTCCAGACTATCGGCTATTTGATAACATAACTCATGTGTGTCACATGCACCCGGGGTGCAGTGAATCAGTCTAGAAAGTGATTTACTAACCCCCTTGAAGCTAATACATTTATTTTTCAATGACTTATTTCTATAAACTGTGTATATAAACAACTGTTTTCACATTTGAACAGAAATTCTGACAGTTGTATTTATAATAGTTTCTAAAGGACTTATATCACTATATGAGACACTCACACATTACATAGCTAGTTTGCAGGATTATAGTTTGTATATGCATCAGCATATATTTAATAATTTTGAAGAAATCTTTATAATCATGTGTTTTTTCATTATATTCTAAGTTGATTCACTGTGCCACGGACACTGATTCACTGTGCCCCGTGAATTAGTGTCCGGGGCACAGTGAATCAAAAATTTTAGAATCGATTTTAAACACCTGTAAATTACACTTGGGGAGAAATAAATAACACAGCCTTATAAACAACAATGAAACATTAACAATAGCTGTAATAAATCCACAATAGAATGACCTAAAGCTATGCATAATGTGTTTATGCTGTCACAAAAGAACATTTCTGATCCACTGTGCCCTGGCTTCCCCTACTTAATATCCTCTAATAAAACATAGGCCAAAGACTATAAATGTGACTCATGAAGTTAGCTGCATAAAATGTGCACCTGGAACTTTCCCTCTTCATTGGGCCGGAGAGACTCCCACTCCGGGGAGTCAAGGAACTGATGGCGGAAGATGTAATGCAGGAAGTGGTCTTCCAGAGTTACGCTGATTCTAAAGAGATACAAGGTTTAAGAAAACTCATGAACAACATAGAAGACAAGACATGAGTGCACAGCTGTTCTTGAGAGTACATGGGAACACTAGTCTAGATTTTTAACAAAGTCCTCCATTCCGCTTTCCAGTGACCGAGGAAACAAAAGGAAAAGGTGCTGTATATACAGCGGGTAAAATAAGTATTGAACACATCACCATTTTTCTCAGTAAATATGTTTGTAAAGGTGCTATTGACATGCAAATTGGTAACAATCCAAGTAATCCACACATACAAAGAAACCAAAACAAGTAAGTACAGAAATTGTGTTGTGTGAAATGGAACAGGAAAAAAGTATTGAACACGCCTATTGAAATGTATTTAATACTCTGTACAAAAGCCTTTTGTTGTTAATGAAGCGCTATGCAAACCCATCGCACCCTCTCACAGCAGGTGCCAGCCAAATTCCAGGTGACACACACAAACATTTAACACCGCTCGCACGGCACCTAGAAAATGTGTGGCCAGTCGCACTCTTGGCATGACAAGAGACTGCAGACAATCACTGTTGTAATGCTGTGAAATTTGTCTAAGTTCCCCACGAGTGGTATTTTTGCAAACACACACTGACACTGAGGGTGTGTGCGCTCCACTCACGGGAGGCGTGGCTTCCGACAGAAGCAGCTGTGGTGATCTGTCATTCTGGACAGTCCAGCTGGAAACATCTACTGTGTTTGGACAATCATGGATTAACAACTGTCCACTGTGAGGCATGTGTATCTGATTGCTTTATTTACGTGAACATAAAAATAAAAACATATATTACTGTGGTGGCGACAAGCTGCAGCAAGTGAGCACGTGCATGGAGGGGACACTGACAGCCCCCCAGGTTGAAACGGACCGTCAGATCAGAACACACAGCAGGTGATCTGACTGTCACGTCACCTACGTGAGTTCTGTTCCACATGATGCGATGACTGTGCTGTGGCGCGCCGTCCACAAGACACACGTCGGGCAGAACACGCATGCAGCTGACTGGATGCACCTGACCAGTAGATGTGGACATCAGAGCACACTGCTTCTCATTCATGTCATTTCTTGACTGTATGTCTGTGACCATAAGTCATCACCAGAGAAACAAACGGATCATATTTGTATTGCTCGCTTGATAAATGCAGTGTTTTTAAATGGTGTGGTATTTAAATTTTTTTGTAATACTTCCGTGTCCTTCCTCATATGAGGCAGCTTCCCACAGCTTTCAAAGAGAAGCTCTGTAGTTCAGTGGTAAAGTCTGTGACTGGTGATCAGAGCTTTTGAAAGGCACGACTTTGCATCCCGGGTGCTGTGTTTTTTCTTTTTTAATTAGTCCACATAAGTGCAGCAATGTGGTCCCACATGAAAATTCAGTAAGGTATATCTTATATATTATATTCCGATTCTAAGGTGGAACAATGCTAGTATACTAAGGAATATCTAAATATCTAAAAAGGAAGAGTAAAATAGAAGAGTAGAAAAGAGTAGAGTAAAGCCACTTAGGTGCCTGGTCTTGAGAACCAGGGCTGGTTTTTATTTTTTTATTTATTCCACATAAGTGGCGCCATGTGGTGCACCTTGCACTGTTCCTGCTCAATGGACACCGGTGCATGCATAAACTCTCGCACCGGGTTCATGCACGCCTGCCTGTGGGCTCAGTGTTTCGTGCGCTGATTTCGAACTGTTTTGCCATTTTTGTCCAAACGCTGTCCAAACGTCACACTGTGTGTGAAGGGGCCATAATGAAATATCTTTTTATAGGCCATCAGTTGGGACTGAACTGGCTGATATTAATTTGCACTGACAAGGGGCAGGACTGTGTTCTAAATACTCATTGATTTTAGCTGGTGGCTTGGCTTTTCATGTCTTTCTGCACCTCCCTTTCTTCATATGTTCAATACTTTTTTTTCCTGTGTCATTTCACAATATTACACATAATGTATGTACATCTGTGGTTTCAGTTTTTTGTATGTGTTGATTACTTGGCTTGTTCATGTGAATAGCACATCAATAGCATGTCAATAGCATATATATATATATATATATATATATATATATATATATATATATATATATATATATATATATATATATATATATATAATTATATATTATATATAATTATATATTATATATATATAATATATATATTTTTATATAAAAAACAAACAAACATGAAAAACTGAATCTCAAGCTAACTTAAAGATAACTGAACCTGCATCTGGAATTTCCGGAATCCTGTGCTAAAAATGTCCTTCACCAAAAACAGTTTAAATTTGATGTGTGTGTGTGTGTGTGTGTGTGTGTGTGTGTGTGTGTGTGTGTGTGTGGTGTGTGTGTGTGTGTGTGTGTGTGTGTGTGTGTGTGTGTGTGTGTGTGTGTGTATTAAAATCAAGGCTTTGAACCAGTTCGTGGAACGAAAACAAAAAGCAGAAACTTTGGTATTTTGCTAGGAACCAAAATAAAACCAGAAACTTCACATTTTCTTTATGTTCCAGAACAGAATTGTTATTTTAAAAATGTAACCAATAACATTACTTTTTTCGTTCTTGAAAAGGTTTTCATTTACAATAACCCGGAGAGGTTCAATTCTTGTCATTCACTTATTTTGGTTGTTGTTAGCGGGACAAAGCGCTGCGTCCTGTGTTTCACGCTTATAAACGTACTCGGAGCAGACAAACAACAAGGTACTTCTTTTCTTTTTTTGGAATTGGGGAATTTTTATGGAATTTAATTTTGAGATGACTGATGGCTGAATGGAGTACTGTGATGAGGCATGTCTTTAAAATTCTGTGCTTCTTCAGTAATTTCCATGATAAGGACTAAGACTCCACCTGTTACCCCACATTTTGAGTTCCCGTCAGAAAATGAATTCATGCTCTCATGACGGTATCACAAACCAGTAAAATAATTTACTTGTCATGATGCCATCATGACAAGTACATTTTTTTTTTCTTTTCATTTTAGCTTCACAAAATTGCATGAGACTGGGTTGCTCAAGCAGCCACTCAGTGGAACTGTAACTTTTTGTTGTTCCAGGTATCCACTTTGGACAGCTAGGGTTTATCACTTGTTATAATCAGAAATTACAACATTTTGAAAAACAGTCTCAAAATTGTTGCAAAAGAAAATCAACATCAGTTGGGATAAATTACTTCAGGTACAGAAGGGATGATGTTGACCAAAAAAATGGGAATTTTTGTCAAGAGTGGTGTGCAGAGTAAAATGTCTTCTCTTTTTTTGGCTTGTTTTATCACTTTTGTTTTCTATACAGATGCATATACAGTTTTTTTCCCAACTGATGCAGATGCCCAGAGAGAATGGTGGAGCAATTTACAGTGATGATTCACATTCACCTTTTTTTTCCACTGTCTATTCAGCATCCACCAACCATCCAGCAGGTACCAGTGCTCAGTTTTGTGTAATTTGGTACTCCTGCAGTTCAACATTCCTGAAATCTCAAAATACTACATTGCAAAGCTTGGAATATTCCATTTTTGTTGACCCTGTTGGAATTATGTAATGCACATACAAGTGGGTGCCCACCTCCCAGACAGCAGAAAGGAGAGCTGTTCAATAGGCGTCTTGGCCTCCATGGCGTACGTCTCTCCTGCCTTCAGCTCCACCACTTTCTCAGAGGCTCCTGCGATCTCCTTGAACACCTGCACAGGCACACCCAGTGGCAGATACACTGCCTGGTAGAGGGAGCTCAGCTCCTCAGTGGGCAAGCCTTCCTGGCGCAGCTTGTAAAGCAGGTGGCAGATCTGGATCAAGGACGCCAGCAGCAGTAGCAGGTTCCAGGTGAAGACGTCCAAGCCGCACATGGTCATCCAGCCCCACAGGGTCAGGCACAGGAAGGCGGGAGCCAGGAAGCCGAAGATGAAGAGGCATCCGTAAGCGCCGCTGCCGCCCATGTAGCCCAGGAAAAGTATGGTGTTGCCCAGGTGGTAGATGGCTCCTTCCGTGTTATTGCTCCAGCCATCGCACAACGGCGTGTAGAGCAAGCTGTGCAGCAGAGTGGAGTTGTGTGCACTCATGTCCTAAACTCTTTAAGTGGTAAGATCAAAGGAAGGTTTTATGGAGTCCAAACTTAAAAGGAAGCAGAAGACAGGCGTTGTGTCCACTCAGACCTCGTGCACATTCTGTCCCATGAAGGTACAAATAAACTTGACTCACAGCTTGGAAAAATAAATACAATGAAGAGCTAAAACTGACTAGAAATGTCAGAAGTAAATATTTGTTCCTGCAGCTTGTAGTGGAAAGACGTTCTCACGGCTCTATTTAGGATAGAAACACAGCTGGAATGGGCTTCGTCTCTCATTATGCGTCTCTTCCTCTGGCTGATCGCCTCGTCTTTGTCTTCTGCCTCTTCCTGTTGGTTCTCCTGCTTTTCCCGGCCCACACTGTGGAGCCAACAGCTGGAGGACAGGGACATGGGAGGGGGCGTTGATAGAGCCCTACAAGGATAACCATGTTTGGAATTGAAATCCAAGGAGGACAGAGTGGCAGACAGAAAGCAGGCCTGCTACTTAACATAACAGAACGAGAGCACGACAGAGGCAGGAAACAGGAGGGTGGACAGTGTCCATGATACCTCACAGACTAAAGCCTCCAAGAATATCACACAGATATATTCAAAGAAAAGCTCCTGTGGAGTTACTTTCCTTCTTTCATCCAAACGCCACTGGTCCAGTGTGCTGCTATGAGCCGGGGTTCTGCCAGGGGCATATTTAGAGACACTGAAATAAGTTGGATGACAGCACAGGTCAAATTTCAGGTATGAAGGGTCGCACATGTGCAGCTGTCCTCTGCCAGTGGGACTCAGACCTCTCAAAATGAATAAATGTCTGGCACAGTTCATGTCAAACCTTCATGACACACACACTCTTTAAATGGCGCATTTAGTTCTTTACAACCTTAGCTCAGAAATCAGGCCAAGAGAAACGTCACGGTTGAAAAACTGCTGAAAAGGAAATACAATACATGGGAGCCTAGACGGACCCCAGAGGATGTTCAGACAGCAAAACATTATTAGACAATATCTGTGCTAATTCCTTATTTTATGTTAGTGATCAAGTATTTGCTTTTGAAATTTATTTAGAAATGCCTGAAATCTGGTTTAAAGTTTAAACATAAGAGTTAAGTTTCACTTCCATCACACATGTGCAAGTTTTAGATAAAAGGAGGGCTCCCCCTGTCTGTGAGAGCCAGTAATATTAGAATTGTGAGACTAAACCACGCCCACTGTAACGCCCACATTGTGTAAGTGTTATGCAAGCTGTGTTTGGGGTCTTATACAAAATGGAGTCCATCTGTGGACTCTGTTTTTGGAGAGCCGGGCCCAAGTTTCAACATGACATTCAATAAATTCAAAATGAGGAATATAACGATTTGGTTCTTGGTAAGGGGCAGAATATTACAACACTGTTCCAATGCCTGGGTCCCAGGTTCAAATTGGACCTGGTACTTTCTGTGTGGAGCTAGCATGTTCTCCTTGTGTTTGAGTGGGTTCCTTCTGGGCATTCTGGCTTCTTTCCACTTCCAAAGGCATGTAGGTTAGGTGAATTAGGATCTCCAAACTGACCAAAAGTGTACATTTGTCTGTCTATACGTATGTGTGCCAGCCCTGCGATAGACTAGTGACCAGTCCAGGGTGTAGTCCACCTTAACAAGACTAAGCAGAATCAGAAATAAATGAATGAAAATGCTAATATAGGACTTTTTGAGGAGGGACAGACAAAAACCCAGGAGATGATGACCTATGGATATGTGGAAAACAGCATGGCAGAAAAACAAAAGCCTGCCAAGGATAGACGTTATCCAGCATACCGTGATGCTGCCAGCACACCACAGGTCCACTGCTGCCTCCAAGCCTGGAGGGTCACTAAGGGGTAATTCCAGTAAAGCAGGTAGTTCAGTGGATTATGAGTGGGCCTGCCAATAAGTAGACCTGAGATCAAATCACGCTTAATCTGCACTGTCTCTGCCATTCAGTTGTAAAAATGGGCATTGGCCTTGGTAGGGGGACATAAATGTGAGGCATCATCGTAAATCTGATCGATGGAAAAGCACTTCCTGCCCGCACCAACTGCCCCCACCAACTAGGAGCATGACTCAAAGTGATAACCTGCTGTCTGCTACAGATCCTGAGCCACTGTCACCCATTATTGCCACTGATGCCAACAGTCAACCACTGCCCTCCATCATTCAGCTGTTCATTACCCACAACTGCAGCCAGAACACAAGCCAAGCTGCCCAACTACAATGAAATGGCACCACTTGAGCCAAACCTCTCACAAGTCCAAGTAAAAGCATGGTACAACATCTGCTGAAGAAAAGAGGCTGCCATCCACCTGGCCCTGGCATTGTAGTAAGAGGCATTGCATGTGCTTCTCGACCACAACAGAGGTCCTCCAGGACATGAAAATTCAATAAGGTATATCTTATATATTATATTCCAATTCTAAGGTGGAACTATGCCAGTATACAAAGGTATATCTAAATATCTAAAAAGGAAGAGTAAAATAGGAGAGTAGAGTAGAGCCACTTAGGTGCCTGGTCTTGAGAACCAGGGATGGTAGGTTAAAAAGCTTTTTTTTTTTTATCTCATGGGAACTCTCCCTACCCACCCAAGCAGCTCATGACCAGAGTATGAGAGAAAAGATTCAGGCAGAGAAGCCTCATTGACTGAAACAGAGAGCAGCTAGTCAACCACCACCATCAACGAGTGAATTTGAGCACCTTCAACACATACAATCAACAAAAATATAAACGCAACACTTTTGGTTTTGCTCCCATTTTGTATGAGATGAACTCAAAGATCTAAAACTTTTTCCACATACACAATATCACCATTTCCCTCAAATATTGTTCACAAACCCGTCTAAATCTGTGATAGTGAGCACTTCTCCTTTGCTGAGATAATCCATCCCACCTCACAGGTGTGCCATATCAAGATGCTGATTAGACACCATGATTAGTGCACAGGTGTGCCTTAGACTGTCCACAATAAAAGGCCACTCTGAAAGGTGCAGTTTTGTTTTATTGGGGGGGATACCAGTCAGTATCTGGTGTGACCACCATTTGCCTCATGCAGTGCAACACATCTCCTTCGCATAGAGTTGATCAGGTTGTCAATTGTGGCCTGTGGAATGTTGGTCCACTCCTCTTCAATGGCTGTGCGAAGTTGCTGGATATTGGCAGGAACTGGTACACGCTGTCGTATATGCCGGTCCAGAGCATCCCAAACATGCTCAATGGGTGACATGTCCGGTGAGTATGCCGGCCATGCAAGAACTGGGACATTTTCAGCTTCCAAGAATTGTGTACAGATCCTTGCAACATGGGGCCGAGCATTATCCTGCTGCAACATGAGGTGATGTTCTTGGATGTATGGCACAACAATGGGCTCAGGATCTCGTCACGGTATCTCTGTGCATTCAAAATGCCATCAATAAAATGCACCTGTGTTCTTCGTCCATAACAGACGCCTGTCCATACCATAACCCCACCGCCACCATGGGCCACTCGATCCACAACATTGACATCAGAAAACTGCTCACCCACACAACGCCACACACGCTGTCTGCCATCTGCCCTGAACAGTGTGAACCGGGATTCATCCGTGAAGAGAACACCTCTCCAACGTGCCAAACACCAGCGAATGTGAGCATTTGCCCACTCAAGTCGGTTACGACGACGAACTGGAGTCAGGTCGACACCCCGATGAGGACGCCAAGCATGCAGATGAGCTTCCCTGAGACGGTTTCTGACAGTTTGTGCAGAAATTCTTTGGTTATGCAAACCGATTGTTTCAGCAGCTGTCTGAGTGGCTGGTCTCAGATGATCTTGGAGGTGAACATGCTGGATGTGGAGGTCCTGGGCTGGTGTGGTTACACGTGGTCTGCGGTTGTGAGGCTGGTTGGATGTACTGCCAAATTCTCTGAAACGCCTTTGGAGACGGCTTATGGTAGAGAAATGAACATTCAATACACGAGCAACAGCTCTGGTTGACATTCCTGCTGTCAGCATGCCAATTGCACGCTCCCTCAAATCTTGCGACATCTGTGGCATTGTGCTGTGTGATAAAACTGCACCTTTCAGAGTGGCCTTTTATTGTGGGCAGTCTAAGGCACACCTGTTTATATTTTTGTTGAGTGTACATATATGTGAAGCTGCACACCCATGGTGGCTATCCACAAAGCTCCCAGCAGATCCAAGAGGAACTGGTCCTCCACAGCTTCCTGCAAGCACTCACATCAAGTAAGAGCACCAGCATGTTCACCTTATGCCACAATCCCTTGGTGAAGCTGTCCAGAAAACTGTACAGTTTGAAGAGGTATTCCCTCTCTCTCTCTCTGCAGCTCTCCAACCACACACGAGGTCTGCCTGCTCAGCAAAGGGGAATTCCCCTTTGGCTGACCTGGTAGAGGAATGGTCTTTAGTGCGAGCCGTCCAGGTTTGATCCCACCACCGTCCCGGCCATAAAGGTCCTACGGTCACATAAGTACGAGGTCTATTAGATAAGAAACCGACACTTTTATTTTTTTTTAAACTATATGGATTTGAATGACGTGCGATTACACCAATCATGCTTGAACCCTCGTGCGCATGCGTGAGTTTTTTCACGCCTGTCGGTGACGTCATTTCCCTGTGGGCAGGCCTTGAGTGAGATGTGGTTCAGTCCTCTCAGCTGAATTCCTTTGTTTCACACGCTGCTCGAGACGGCGCGTGTTGCTTTATCAAAAATTTTTCTGGACCTGTGAGGAATATCCGAGTGGACACTATTCGAGAAATTAACCTGGTTTTCGGTGAAACGTTTAACGGCTGATGAGAGATTATGGGGTATTTCTGTCGGTGTAAGGACTTCCCACGGAGCGGGATGTCACGCAGCGCTTCCAGGCGCCATCATCGGCCTGTTTCAACCTGAAAACATCCTAATTTAAAGCTTAATTCACCCAGGATGTCGTGAGAGAACAGAGAAGATTCAGAAGAGGCCGGCATGAGGACTTTCCCTTACCAAAAAATTGTACTGATAAGTATATAAAAAGTAAACTAGAAATATACTTGAAACATACTTGTATATACTACTTTTTGGTAAGGGTTATGCGGACATTCCACTGTATAAGGACATTTTTTGAGGAAAGACGTGCACACAGATTCGCCGAGTCACGGAAACGACTCGGCGAATCTGTGTGCGCCGCGACAGGAAAAACACCTCCGTGTTGAAAACCATTTGTAAAATTCAGGCGGCTTTTGATGGCTTTCAACAAGTGAGTAACTGAGAAATTGTTTAACAGCTTGGGTATGTTCCAACTTGCCCGTTAAGGTTTCCAACGGAGGTGTTTTTCCTGTCGCGACCCCCCGCGGTTGGGTGCGGCCCGACATGCGACTCTGCCCGCACGTTCTTTCATTACAAAATGTCCGAATAAACTCCTCATTCCGACTTCTTCTGAAAGTTCTCTGACGACTTACTGGGTCAACAGAGCCTGAAATGTGGAAGTTTTCAACTTGAAACGGCAAGACGCTGCCGCCTCGAAGCACAGATCGCCGTCAGGCACCGTGGACCGTCCTTACGGCGACACTACCAGACCAAAATCTCTCATCAGCCGTTAAAATTTTTACCGAAAACCAGCTGAATTTATCAAATGGTGTCCACTCAGTTGTGCCTTACAGTTTTGATCAAACAAAGCAGCAGTCTCTGAGCCATTCCTAAACAATGAAAAACAACGAGAGGGTGGGCGACTCCTCACTCAAAGACTGCCCACAGGCGAATGACGTAACCGACAAGTGTGAAAAAACTCTTGCATGCCCACGAGGGTTCAAGCATGTCTGATGTAATCACACGTGATTCAAATCCATATGGTTTTTGAAAAAAATAATAAGGTTGGATACTTTTCTAATAGACCTCGTAAGCCCCTTCAGCTTCGGATAGAAGGGGACCTGCATGTTGACTTAGCACAAGTTTTACGCCAGATGAGCTTCCTGATGCAATTCCACATTACATGGAGAAATGGGCAGAAGTGAGGTTTGAAGTGGAACCTTCCGCTCTGAAACCAAGCGCACCAACCACTTGGCCGCCACCCCTGCAAATGTTAGTGAGAAATAAACACTTCTAAATCTGAAAAGTTTTTGTAGCCAAATAACACCTCTAACGGGATTTACAAGACATCATACTGAGATGTTAGCGTGCATGCCGTGAGGTGCCGTTTTGTGGTGAAACTCAAATGTGACTTTTAACAAAAATAAGCAAATTCACAAATACAAAAAAAAACAGCATTAGCATGAAGACAATACGTGCATTCATTTACTAGTCATAGTCTACCCATTTGAGCTAACTAACTCACCTGCCAAGATTCACACTTTCTTCACTGAGTGAAGGGAGTGGTAGCAGGTCTATTCTTTTTAGAGTTAAATGGTTTAATAAATGGCTTTTGACTAGTCAATTTATTAAAAAAAAAGAAAATTGTCTACTACACTCTAAGAAATGAAACACACTCAGGCATAAAAAGTTGAATTTAATTGATAAAGGTAACTTTTTCCACATAACATTAATTAATTAATATATAAGACTTGTTCTTCCAAACTGCTCCTTTTCATTCAATGGTTTGTAATGTTTTGTTAATTTTGCTTTTGTTTTTCTTTTAAATGAATGAAATTCTCAATAAAAAAAAATTAAGTGCAAAACATTGTCATTGACATTAAATTAAATGAAACATTATTACTTAAATCCCAATATTGTGTTGCACTTAATTGACAGTTATGTGGAAAACATTACCTTAACTTTTGTCAATTAAATTCAATATTTTATTTCTTAGAGTGTACAGTCTAAGAAATGAAACACAGGGGTTTTAAATGTAATTAATACTATTATTTTCAATATACTTCCAATTGTTAATTTTAGGGATTTAAGTAATAATGTTTCATTTGATTTAATTAATTTCAACTACAATATTGTTTTGCACTTAATTGACAAGGTTATGTGGAAAAAGTAACCTTAACTTTATCAATTAAATTTAACGTTTTATTTCTTAGAGTGTAGTCCGCCGTTAGCTAGTCATAGTTGATTACGACAACTACTTATCCCATGCCTAGTATTTTGTATTTACCTTCTGTAATGTACGTGTTAGCTTGTTTCTTCTTCTCATCTCATTTACTTTCACTGCTATGTACCTTGGTTATGGAGGAATGTTTTTTTTTTGTTCTTGTCAGTAATTTTTAAGCAATAAAATAAAAATTCTTTGTTGAAACAAACTGATATCACCTTTTTAGGCACTGGCCTTTTGTCAGTATAACGGTCATCTTTAATTTTTTTTTTTCTTCTTCAGGACAGAACACGATATTTAAACAAACTCAAAACAAAGAATATTAACAGGAGCACACAGAAACATCAGGAAACAGCGGTGGTTGAAATTTTATTTAAAAAAAAACTGAGTTTGATCAAATTGTGATTTGTGCAAGCTGAGCATGAACATGCAGGACACTTGATAAGGTTTGTTCTGACATTACAAAGACCATAACTTAAAATTACACTGGTCTGTCATAAAAAGAGGGGTGTCAAAGAAAAGAGTTGGGAACAAGTTTATTTTTAAAATATAATTTCCATGACCATATTCTGAACAGTATTGGGGGCAGTCAGACTCTACACCTGTTTATACCCCTGACTTTGTATTTTAAAATGCATCGTGTCCAAAATCTGTTCTGAATATTTTATAATGAATAAAAAAAAAAAAAAAAAAAACCTTTGAAGCAGTTTGTGTACGCGTTCTGAGTGCTGCGTGACGGCTTTAACTTTAAGTACGGCCACTTTCCAGCAGGTTTGCTTTGGTCTCAGATGTTCACTGGCAGCACGCTGCAGAGGGAAGAATGTAGATATGTCAAGTAGTGACTTTAGCGGAGCCAGGAGCTATTTTGAAATACTAAGTGCATACCAGTGACGGCAGCTGTGGCAAGAAGCTGTTAACAGAGAGACAAAAAAAAAGAGGGGAAAAAATGGACTGACAGTCTCAGATCATTACAGCTAACATCACTTAATCATTCAAACATATTATTTCTAAACCACAGTCAAGCATTTTTCTTTTCACAGTACAAGAACTGTCAATCTTATTGCATAGAGCATTTATTCGGATTCCATACAGCAGTTTAGAAACACATTCAAATTCAACAATGAAAAACCACTAAAAAGGGCAAAATCCCATCAAAACCAGTGTGTGTCATCACATTTCCCTCCCACCAGAAAGATAAATAAGAGCAGAGGAACATCCACAGGCTCACAGCAGCAAACTGCAACAGAAAAACAAAAACACACAATCATCACATCCGCACCGGAAATGCAACCAGATGTTACATACATCAACAAATCTGCTCTTCAGCAAACGTCAATCCAATTATAAAATCAGTTGGGGATTTTGGGAGGGGGTGGTGCTGCTCAGAAAATACATAAAAAAAAAAAAAAGAGAATCACCACAGAAAACAAAATGTTACAGTCTTCAAGTTAAAACTGAAACCATCAAAACTATGGAGCTAAATCAAGGCCAAAAGTTTTGTAATCTGAAAATAAAAGATTGAAAAAATAAATTTTGAAACCGAAAATTAAAGTTTTGTTCTTGAATTTTATAATCATTTAAAAAGTATTATCAAAATAAAAGTGTAAGATATATATATTTTTCAGTTTAAATAAATTTTTGATTCAGCTCTGTAATTTTTTGATCAAATTTATTTTCATTCATATTTCTTTTTTTTCACCTTCAGGTATTTTTTTAGTTTCAAACTTTTGGCCCTGTTCTGGCGTGGGAGGGCGTGGCTTCGATTGAGAGGGGCGTGGAATTGTGAGTGACAGCAGAGCAATCAGTCCTCACATGATGTTGCATTCAGGAAACGTGGGTCCTTTGATAATGACTCTGCTCCTGTCTCCATCGTTTATTTACTACGCGGCTGGCGCGTGAAAGAAAACAGAGAGAAAGAAAGCTTATTACGAGGCTTCAAACCCTCGAGATAAAGCTGTTTATTGTGATCGATGTGTAGCAGTTGGTTCAGTGGATCCGTATGTTGTACCGGATAGTGAATGACAATATAACAGTTGACCGCCCGTAAATCCAAATCCAAAGACGCCCGGAAGAGCGTTCCGGTTACCGGCGGTGTGATGAAAGCCCCACCGTTACAGGCGCGGCACCGTGGCGCTGAGAGAGATCCGCCGCTACCAAAAATCCACCGAGCTGCTGATCCACAAGCTGCCGACCAGGTCAGCCTCGCCGGCCTCCTGCAGAGCATCACAGCGGAGCTCTGAAAGCGGAGGTCGGTCTTGAAGTCCTGAGCGATTTATCTCACCAAGTGCCGGAAGGGCAGTTTGTGGATCAGCAGCTCGGTGGATTTCTGGTAGCGGCGGCGTACCACAGTGCCGGGTCTGTAACGGCGAGGCTTCTTCACACCGCCGGTAGCCAGAGCGCTCTTCCGGGCGGTCTGTTTGGTTCTGTCCATATTAAAGCTTCCTTCAGATCTGCTGGTCTCTGTGTGTCACTTAGAAAGCTCGTAACACTTCACTGCTTGATGCACAATAACTGGTGGCAGCCTTAAATGAGCGACCTGCTTCATTTTTATGCGGCGATGCTGCGCTGCGTTCACGGTCTTGTGTGAATTTGGGACACATCGGGGTTTTTTGTTTTTTTTTTTAGTTATAGGTGTTAAACTTTACAATCTTGCATATTTTCCAGTTTTTAAACATCAAAATGAACAAGTGGGGTCAAGAACTACTTGTAATAGACATCTTTAGCATCACTTTATTTACAGGTATCAAGACAACACAGTGGAGAGAAAGTGTTTAGTCATTATCTATCAAAGTAACCACGTTTGCTGAATGCAACATCATGTGGACTGATTGCTCTGCTGTCACTCAATTCCTCACCCCTCTCAATCGAAGCCACGCCCTCCTACACCAGAACGGGGCCAAAAGTTTGAAACTGAAAAAATAAGATCTGAAGGTGAAAAAAAAGAAATATGAATGAAAATAAATTAGATCAAAAAAATTAGAGGTGAATCAAAAATTGATTTAAACTGAAAAATATATATTTTACACTTATTTTTATTTTGATAATACTTTTTAAATGATTATAAAATTCAACAACAAAACATTAATTTTCAGTTTCCAAATTTATTTTTTCAATCTTTTTTATTTTCAGATTACAAAACTTTTGGCTTTGATTTAGCTCCATACAAAAGACATTTGTGATTCTTTTGCAGCCGATTAAGCTGAAAAAACACATAATTTCATTCAACTTTATTTATAAAACCCCAAATCACAACACAAATCACCCCATGCTGCTTCACAAGGGCACGGTTATACATGTATTTATTTTTGCACATGACCTGCCTCAGCAATCGACAAGCTCTCTGGAATACATAAATTACTGTTTTTCAAATTAAACGGAAACAATTTTATTTTGTTGAAACTTATTAAACTTAAAATGTACATTTTCTATAAAATATAATGCGTTTAGTTGAAAATGAATTTAATTCACTCAGGATAAGCATTCCTGGCCCATGGCCCTCCAATTAAACACATTTACAGTGCATAGAGAAAGTACTCACAGTGCTGCACTTTTTCTACATTTATGCTACAGCCTTCTTCTAAAATGAATGAAATTCATGTTTTCCCCTCAAATTTCGACACGCAATACTCCATAAAGGCAATGTGAATTTTTTTTTTTTAGATTTTGCTCATTTATTTTAAAAATGGGGAAAAACTAAGGAATCACATGTATGTAAGTATTCAAAGCCGTTGCCATGAAACTCAAAATCATTCTTGAGATGTTTCTGCAGTTTAACTGGAGTCCACCTGGGGTAAATTCAGTTGATTGGACATGACATGGAAAGGCAATATTGTCTTGAGTCACAAATCTGGGGAAGGGTACAGAAACATTTCTGCTGCTTTGAAGGTCCCAACTGATTTTCTATATTCTTGGAGGACATGTCATCAGGAGAGAGCAGTTAAGTTAGTAATAGTCGACTGATACAAGTGAACCAGCAAGAGAATATTTGGAGGAAACTGGTGCATGACAAAAAAAAAAAATAAAAAAAAAAATTGATACTTACTGCCCACACACACGATGTGGATCTGCTAAATCTTGAATCCAAGAGCCCTCATACATTCTTTATGTGCGTCAATGAGGTCTCTGCAGTTCTCTTCTCCCTTCTCAATAATGCTGGACAGGTTATAAAAAAATAATAATTCACATTACTGAAAGATTGCACAGATGAGACATACATATATACATACATACATATATACACACACACACACACACACACACACACCGTATTTCTATCATATATTTTAAGGTTGTCTGAGATGGTGTAAAAACATGTCAGGAAAACAAAGCTCAAACATGTTACTGTGTAGAACCACACTGTTGTCAGTTCAAGTGAACATAGTTTTCCGAGCAGCCTTGAATGCATCATCGATATCAGGAGATTATCAGACCTGTACATCATGGCTTTGACTACAACACTTAAATGAGACAGCAATCTTGTCATACCCAACACTGTTCTGTGCCCCAGTCTGAGCAGGACTGAAAAATTAATTTACTCAAGTTTCAAGATTGGTACGTTGTTTAACATGCTGTCTAAAATTGAGACTAATGCAAAAAGTACTTTTCTCTTTGAACAACTACCAACTAATGTTCTGATTTTATGGCCACGATGAAGACCGACCCATCCAGCAATTTGCTAAACCCACATATTCTAGGACTCACGATGCTGAGTATTATGAACATGTCACTTTTAACAGGCATGTTTTATAACTGGTTACTAAAACAGTCGTGCAGCCTTGATCCTGGATGACTGACCACTTTTCACGATCTGCAGATTACTCAAACACTAATAATCTATTCAAGCCATTACAGTCAGCATTTACGACTCATCTCGCCACATAAACTGCACTCACTAAAGTGGTGCATGCTTTCTGCTTGTTATGACACCAAACACCCCTTCAGTGCTGCTACTGGTCCTTAGTGCAGTACTGTAGACTACTGCATACTGTTGCCTATTATTGACAGTCTTGAAAACTGTATTGATATTACAACTCAAGTTCTTTCTTCAATGAATCATATTTATTCAAGTAATGACAAAGTGTGTAACATGGATTTCCAAATCATTTTGAGTGAAATATGGGGTAGATCCTACAACCCCCGGCAAAAATTATGGAATCACCGGCCTCGGAGGATGTTCATTCAGTTGTTTAATTTTGTAGAAAAAAAGCAGATCACAGACATGACACAAAACTAAAGTCATTTCAAATGGCAACTTTCTGGCTTTAAGAAACACTATAAGAAATCAAGAAAAAAAGATTGTGGCAGTCAGTAACGGTTACTTTTTTAGACCAAGGAGAGGAAAAAAATATGGAATCACTCAATTCTGAGGAAAAAATTATGGAATCACCCTGTAAATTTTCATCCCCAAAACTAACACCTGCATCAAATCAGATCTGCTCGTTAGTCTGCATCTAAAAAGGAGTGATCACACCTTGGAGAGCTGTTGCACCAAGTGGACTGACATGAATCATGGCTCCAACACGAGAGATGTCAATTGAAACAAAGGAGAGGATTATCAAACTCTTAAAAGAGAGTAAATCATCACGCAATGTTGCAAAAGATATTGGTTGTTCACAGTCAGCTGTGTCTAAACTCTGGACCAAATACAAACAACATGGGAAGGTTGTTAAAGGCAAACATACTGGTAGACCAAGGAAGACATCAAAGCGTCAAGACAGAAAACTTAAAGCAATATGTCTCAAAAATCAAAAAATGTACAACAAAACAAATGAGGAACGAATGGGAGGAAACTGGAGTCAACGTCTGTGACCGAACTGTAAGAAACCACCTAAAGGAAATGGGATTTACATACAGAAAAACTAAATGAAAGCCATCATTAACACCTAAACAGAAAAAAACAAGGTTACAATGGGCTAAGGAAAAGCAATCGTGGACTGTGGCTGACTGGATGAAAGTCATATTCAGTGATGAATCTCAAATCTGCATTGGGCAAGGTGATGATGCTGGAACTTTTGTTTGGTGCCATTCCAATGAGATTTATAAAGATGACTGCCTGAAGAGAACATGTAAATTTCCACAGTCATTGATGATATGGGGCTGCATGTCAGGTAAAGGCACTGGGGAAATGGCTGTCATTACATCATCAATAAATGCACAGGTTTATGTTGATATTTTGGACAATTGAAAGGATGTTTGGGGATGATGAAATCATTTTTCAAGATGATAACGCATCTTGCCATAGAGCAAAAACATTCCTTGCAAAATGACACATAGGGTCAATGTCATGGCATAGGGTCAATGTCAATGAGCAGATCTGATTTGATGCAGGTGTTAATTTGGGGGATTAAAATTTACAGGGTGATTGCATAATTTTTTCCTCAGAATTGAGTGATTCCATATTTTTTTCCTCTGCTTGGTCTAAAAAAAGTAACCGTTACTGACTGCCACAATCTTTTTTTCTTGATTTCTTAAAGCCAGAAAGTTGCCATTTGAAATGACTTTAGTTTTGTGTCATGTCTGTGATCTGCTTTTTTTCTACAAAATTAAACAACTGAATGAACATCCTCTGAGGCCGGTGATTCCATAATTTTTGCCAGGGGTTGTATATTATTCTTGCCTTACAGATACTGCGAAGTTACAGAATTATTTGTCACTGCTATGTATGTCATACTCAACTTTACATAGCATCAATGCAAATAATGTGTGTTTCTAAGTCCCCATGGTGGACAGTAGGGGCAATAACTGTTGATGAAAAATGTATTTTCAAACCAAGCACTGCATACTCCACTTTTTTTCTTTTACACCCAGGTGCACAAAAGGTGTTACTGCTAAAGCTGGAGGAGGAAAGGTCTGACATTATTTGGACTTGAGATCCAATAGTGGGAACCAAACTGTACAGACAGTAGTTAGAACACAAAAAAAAAAACTCCTCATCCACCTACAACCCCTGGCAAAAATTATGGAATCACCGGCCTCAGAGGATGTTCATTCAGTTGTTTAATTTTGTAGAAAAAAAAAGCAGATCACAGACATGACACAAAACTAAAGTCATTTCAAATGGCAACTTTCTGGCTTTAAGAAACACTATAAGAAATCAAGAAAAAAAAGATTGTGGCAGTCAGTAACGGTTACTTTTTTAGACCAAGCAGATGAAAAAAATATGGAATCACTCAATTCTGAGGAAAAAATTATGGAATCACCCTGTAAATTTTCATCCCCAAAACTAACACCTGCATCAAATCAGATCTGCTCATTAGTCTGCATCTAAAAAGGAGTGATCACACCTTGGAGAGATGTTGCACCAAGTGGACTGACATGAATCATGGCTCCAACACGAGAGATGTCAATTGAAACAAAGGAGAGGATTATCAAACTCTTAAAAGAGGGTAAATCATTACGCAAGGTTGCAAAAGATGTTGGTTGTTCACAGTCAGCTGTGTCTAAACTGTGGACCAAATAGAAACAACATGGGAAGGTTGTTAAAGGCAAACATACAGGTAGACCAAGGAAGACATCAAAGCGTCAAGACAGAAAACTTAAAGCAATATGTCTCAAAAATCGAAAAATGCACAACAAAACAAATGAGGAACGAATGGGAGGAAACTGGAGTCAACGTCTGTCACCGAACTGTAAGAAACCTCCTAAAGGAAATGGGATTTACATACAGAAAAGCTAAACAAAAGCCATCATTAACACCTAAACAGAAAAAAACAAGGTTACAATAGGCTAAGGAAAAGCAATTGTGGACTGTGGATGACTGGATGAAAGTCATATGCAGTGATGAATCTCAAATCTGCATTGGGCAAGGTGATGATGCTGGAACTTTTGTTTGGTGCTGTTCCAATGGGATTTATAAAGATGACTGCCTGAAGAGAACATGTAATTTCCACAGTCATTGATGATATGGAGCTGCATGTCAGGTAAAGGCACTGGGGAGATGGCTGTCATTACATCGTCAATAAATGCACAAGTTTACGTTGATATTTTGGACAATTGAAAGGATGTTTGGGGATGATGAAATCATTTTTCAAGATGATAATGCATCTTGCCATAGAGCAAAAACTGTGAAAACATTCCTTGCAAAAAGACACATAGGGTCAATATCAACGAGCAGATGTGATTTGATGCAGGTGTTAGTTTTGGTGATGAAAATTTACAGGGTGATTCCACAATTTTTTCCTCAGAATTGAGTGATTCCATATTTTTTTCCTCTGCTTGGTCTAAAAAAGTAACAGTTACTGACGGCCACAATCTTTTTTCTTGATTTCTTATAGTGTTTCTTAAAGCCAGAAAGTTGCCATTTGAAATGACTTTAGTTTTGTGTCATGTCTGTGATCTGCTTTTTTTCTACAAAATTAAACAACTGAATAAACATCCTCCAAAACCGGTGATTCCATAATTTTTGCCAGGGGTTGTATTTTATAAAGTACAGTTACAAATCAGAACTGCAATTTAATTTTCCAGTTCTGTACTTACCAAGCATCCCTGACTTTCTTTGTTTCCGGACAAGCACAACATGGTTTCAATGGCTTCTTTTCCTCTGCGGCTGCTGTTGCAGGAGCGGGGTCAATGCTAGCAGCAGACACTTTTGACATCTTCAGCCTGAACAAGAAAAAAAAACTGTTTTTCCACACACGCTTCATTTGCACTTCCCACCTGACCAAGTGAAGCAGGATTCATGCTTCATCTTTGACTGTACGTAAACCCTGCAGGGACACTCGTCACTCTGCGTTACCCATTTCTGATATTAAAACAAGTGCCTGTGAATCTAAACATTTCCAGTTTTTGAGGGTTGATCTTCTCTTTAAATGGAATGATGATAATGCTGAAGAAGTGTTTTTTTTCATACATACATTATATAGCTACTGTAGCTGACATTAAGAAGCCACTTATACCTCTTCCATAAAGGAGTTGTGGGATTCACTAATGCTACACACATTTAAACAAAAGTGTTGAAATCTGTTGAAACATGACACCATTCACTTTTACAATCACATTAATTAGCTGGTAGCTTCTGACTGCAAAAACAGTGTTTGTGTTATAAATAAATAAAGCACAGTTAATTACCTCCGCCAAGGAGGTTATGTTTTCGGTCGTGTCCGTTTGTCTGTTGGTTGGTTTGTCAGCAGGATTACTCAAAAATTCCTCAACGGATTTCAATGAAATTTTTACCAGGGGTGTATCTTGGCCAAACTTAGAAGTCATTAAATTTTGGTAATGATCCGGAACACGATCCGGATACAGTAATTTTTTAAGGATTCTTTATCATTGCAGGATAGGGCCAATTTCAATATTTTTGCATCTAACTTCATGAAGATGAGTCACAAAGGCTGAACAAAAATTTAGTTATGACAACAATAATTTAGCTTTTTTTTCTCCTTACTGAATAAACTTATTAAAAAATAAAAAAAAAAACTTGTGTAGTTCATGCAGTTTCTCTTTATAAATACATTTGCTGAAGATCTAAGGGTTTAACCACTGAATCTGAAACATGACGGTAGACGTGTGAAACGACGTGGAATAAGTCTCTTTGCCAAAGGGTATTCCATGTAACGTCAGTGACCCTATGGCCTTAGCGGAGGTTTGTGCTCTCCGAGTGCTTCTAGTTGCATAACAATCTTCTTCTGGGAGCTCCCCTTAAGGGTCGCCACATCGGGTCAACAGTTTGTCATGCTAACCACCTGCATGTCCTCTCTCACCACATCCATAAACCTCCAGTTTGGGCTCCCTCTTCTCCTCCTGCCTGGTGACTCCATCCCCAGAATCCTTCTCCCTATATACCCCAAGTCCCTCCTCTGCACATAAATAAATAATGTGCCAATTAAATTTATTTTGCTTCTTGTAGCACAAAGTGGTAAATGCAACTTATACTCTTACACTACAAACAAAACATGGTCATTTGAAGCAAAGATTAAATCATGAACCATTCTTTGGAATCTCTAAAGAGCACATCAAAGCTTTGAACAGATACTTTTCACTGGCTGAAATCAAAACAAGAAGCAGACTGTGGACTAATGAAGACATGATGCCTAGTTAATGACTGATAATGTTACAAATCAAGGTGGCATCACATAATTCAAAGACTGGAGCCAAAGTACTCTGGAATATCCAAAGCTTTGAACTGAAGCTAATGTTACAGGCTGAATTCGAAACACAAAGTTGATGTTTAGCAGCAACTTCAAACTTCAACAGCTTCATCAAACAGTGAGTTTGAAAGCATTTCCATGGTTCTACTACATTAGACATGCTCCTACAGTAGTGTTCAGAATAATAGTAGTGCTATGTGACTAAAAAGATTAATCCAGGTTTTGAGTATATTTCTTATAGTTACATGGGAAACAAGGTACCAGTAGATTCAGTAGATTCTCACAAATCCATCAAGACCAAGCATTCATGATATACACACTCTTAAGGCTATGAAATTGGGCTATTAGTTAAAAAAATAAATAAAAAAAAGGAGAAAAGGGGGTGTTCACAATAATAATAGTGTGGCATTTGGTCAGTGAGTTTGTCAATTTTGTGGAACAAACAGGTGTGAATCAGGTGTCCCCTATTTAAGAATGAACCCAGCACCTGTTGAACATGCTTTTCTCTTTGAAAGCCTGAGGAAAATGGGACGTTCAAGACATTGTTCAGAAGAACAGCGTAGGTTGATTAAAAAGTTGATTGATGAGGAGAAAACTTACACAGGTGCAAAAAATTATAGGCTGTTCATCTACAATGATCTACAACACTTAAAAAACAGAGACGCGTGGAAGAAAACGGAAAACAACCATCAAAATGGATAGAAGAATATCAGAATGGCAAAGGCTCACCCATTGATCAGCTCCAGGATGATCAAAGACAGTCTGGAGTTACCTGTAAGTGCTGTGACAGTTAGAAGACACCTGTGTGAAGCTAATTTATTTGCAAGAATCCCCCGCAAAGTCCCTCTGTTAAATAAAAGACATGCAGAAGAGGTTACAATTTGCCAAAGAACACATCAACTGGCCTAAAGAGAAATGGAGAAATATTTTGTGGACTGATGAGAGTAAAATTGTTCTTTTTGGGTCCAAGGGCCGCAGACAAAATCTGAATTCAAACCACAGTTCACAGTCAAGACAGTGAAGCATGGTGGTGCAAGCATCATGATATGGGCATGTTTCTCCTACTATGGTGTTGGGCCTATATATTGCATACCAGGTATCATGGATCAGTTTGGATATGTCAAAATACTTGAAGAGGTCATGTTGCCTTATGCTGAAGAGGACATGCCCTTGAAATGGGTGTTTCAACAAGACAATGACCCCAAGCACACTAGTAAACGAGCAAAATTTTGGTTCCAAACCAACAAAATTAATGCCTCGCAGATGTGAAGAAATCATGACAAACTGTGGTTATACAACTAAATACTAGTTTAGTGATTCACAGGATTGCTAAAAAAGCAGTTTGAACATAATAGTTTTGTTTGTAGCGTCAACAGCAGATGCTACTATTATTGTGAACACCCCCTTTTCTACTTTTTTTTTTTTTTACTAATAGCCTAATTTCATAGCCTTAAGAGTGTGCATATCATGAATGCTTGGTCTTGTTGGATTTGTGAGAATCTACTGGTACCTTGTTTCCCATGTAACAATAAGAAATATACTCAAAACCTGGATTAATCTTTTTAGTCACATAGCACTATGATTATTCTGAACACTACTGTATATAGACCAACAGAGTAATGAATGCTCCAAAGGTCCTCCTAAACAGCTTATTGAGGTTCTACGAAGCAAATGTTAAACACATTGTTTGTCATCCAATGGAGCAGCACAGTGGCTTGGTGGTTAGCACTGTCGCCTCGTGTGGGTTCCCTCCAGGTGCTCCAGCTTCCTCCCACAACCAAAGATATGCAGGTTAGGTGAATTGGAAACTTTAAAATGACTGTAGGTGTGTATGTGTCTGTCTGTCTGTCTATAATGTGGCCCTGTGATGGACTAAGATCCTGTACAGGGTGTAACACGCCTCACGCCCTGAGAGAGCTGGGATAGGCTCCAGCCACCCACCCCCCACATCCCTTAATTGGAGTAAGCGGGTATAGAGAATGAACATCAGCCAATGACAGATGGTACTGTGCATGCAAGAGAGAGAGAGAGTTAGCAAGGTTGTTCTATTAGACTACAAATATACAATCAGTTGCCAGTTTATTAGGTACAGCTAGTAAAATGTAATGTAGCCCTGTAGCAAATCCCCATTCTTGAAGAAGTGAAGGTGCACCCTCTTAAAAATCAATGTCACCACTGCTGTCTCCTCTCTCTTCACTGACGCAGCTTCAGCGATCCCACAGCTGGATGTGTTAATCATTTTTAGTGAATGCACCTTGACAACTAGAATAGATAATCTCTTCCGCTCTTAATAGAATGGCAAAAGCACATTAATCATTAGAAAGCAGCTTGTCCTGGGCATGATATAAAACTATGTTCAGGACTAGAAGTGACCCTCTAACTCAGGGGTGGGCAACGAGGGCCGAGACACTGCAGGTTTTCCTTGCAACCAATCACCTCACCTGGTGGGTTGCTGATGAGCTTCTCCCCTGCACATAAACACCTGGTCATCAATGAAATCACCTGCTGAGACACCTGAACATTAATGAAATCACCTGCGAAGGTGAGTGGTAGCAAGAAAAACCTGTAATGTCTCAGCCCTTTATGGCACATGATTGCCCACCCCTGCTCTAACTGGTGGATAACTGCTTTATGGTGGTTTGGTACCTAAAAAACAAAGAAGATTCTTAGATGCAGGATTATTCTGAATCAATTCATAAATGTCAATCTTTATATAAACGTTAATTGCAGGGGTTGGAACGTGGTTACTGGCCATGGTTATGTATGTTGTGTTTCTACTTTTACTTTTTTTTGAAGCGGTAATGTATTTTAATGTTGTGGCGGCCAAGTGGTTAGTGTGCTTGGTTTCAGTGTGGAAGATTCTAGGTTCAAACCAAACCTCTGCCACATTTCTCCATACAATGTGGAGTTGCAGGAGAAATGTGAGTTTGAACCGGGAACCTTCCACACTGAAACCAAGCACACTAACCACTCAGCCACTACCCCTGCGTTTACACACACACACATACATATATATACATAGGGTGTCCCAAAAAATATACATTTAAAAAACTTGGTTTGACCCTTAAATGCTGCAAACTTAATCAATTAGGTTTCTTTTTTGCTTGCAGAGACCCTGAAGTTTATGTTGATGCCAAGCATCGATGCACTGAAGGAAAACATCTGCCAAGAAATCCGAAACATTCCTCAGGACACTTTCCCCAAAGCGTTTGCAGGCCGTAATTGGCCAACGCGGGGCCTACATTGAACATGTTGTCTAAGAGACTGACAAAATGCAGGGGCAATATTGACATTGGTATGAAAAACTTCAACCTTTCAGCTTTCTATCCAGCCATAAATTTATTTCCTAGACATATGCTTTGACCATTTTCTTTGCTGATAAAATGTTTTTTTGGGACACCCGATATATATATATATATATATATAAAATGTGTGTGTGTGTCTCAGATGAACAGCTATTTTAACGTCTCACAACCTCCCTGCAGTACCTTCACGGCCCACGAGGTGGCTGCACCCAACATGTTGGTCTTTCTGCTGCAACTCTGAGTTCGAATCCAGTTTGACGGGGGCTGACAGTTTTTCTCTTTTTTTGCGCTTCGTTTGTTTGTTAACTTTGACATCGCTTTTCGTGGGTGACGAATCAGCTGACAGATGTTGCTACTGTGAGGTAAATGCAAGGCTATCAGATAATCTGAGGAACCAGTTGAGATACAAAAGCGGTTATTCACATCAAACTACTGAGTCCTGACAAACACGCCGCGCACTTCATTTACTAAAGACGACATTCAGCCAAAATGATTTTCTATGCCGTCGGAGCACATTTGTCATTGGACTTGAAGCTGATCTGACCTGAAAATTAATTTTCTCATTAAAACAGCGGCTACGTCACATCAGGTTAAAAACAAAGAGAAACCCCTGTCTGCTACTGAAGAAATAACACAAACTGCTAAAACAGCTCAGCTGTAGTTGTACTGTGTAACTCACACGTAAGGATACTGACAGCTCACGTGAGTGAAAACTTCACCTTCAAGACGAACAGGAAGGAAAGAAGGAAGCGAACTTCTTCTTCTTCTTCTTCTATGCCGTTTAACGGCAGCCGGCATCCGTATTGGTGCATTACTGCCACCTTCTGCATCAGTCCGTTATTGCAGTACTAAATCCTCGAGTCCAGTCTTTCAAGTATTTAATAAAAGAAATTAAATGTAGGCTTGCATCTCCGATGTACGGAGGGATATTGCATTCACTGGATTAAAAATTCAATTTTTTTTTTAATCCAGTGAATGCCATATACTTCTGTATTGTTGTGCCTTCTGGCAAATTGTAACTGAACTTTAAAGGGGTTTTTTTTCACCATTCTCTATACCACTTCATCATGAAACTATATTAAGTGGTGATGCAAAATTCAAAACTTGCACTATGTACAACGTCTCCAGTCGCAGCTACAAAAGAGTGTAACTTCTTCTGGGTTGTCTGGATGTCTTGGTGACTTTCCTTACTCATCTCCTTGCACAGTCCCTCAGTTTTTGAAAACTGTTTTATATGTTTCATATATAGTTTAACAAATATAAGCATAAAATCACAATTACAAAAAATATCATTAGGATGAGGATAATACCTGCATTCATGTACTAGGCATAGACAACCTGTTTGAGCTGCAGAGGTTCACACACTTTCTTCACCGAGTGGCACTCCAGCAGGTCTATTCTTTTAAGGGTTAAACGAACTTAATAAATGGCTTTCAACTAGTTGAATAATAAAAAAAAATAGTCCACTCGTCGGATGTTAGCTAGTTGACAATACACCACAGTCATGTTTGAACCCTGTGCGATATCGCTTGACCGCTTATAGGGACCTCTGCTCCATTGTGCAATATATACACAGCATAATTTCACACGGAAAAATGGTGTACTGTTTTGTTTTCGGCTGCAATCACTGAAGCAGTCACTAAAAGTGTCATATTTTACCCCTTTAGCGCCCGCCCTCAAACGAGACTGCGGTTGTTGGAGAAGTGTCGTGACACGGACCCACAACAGGGGGCGTTAATGAAGGGACAATGGAATAGCCAAAAAGTAACAATTTAATGTTGTGAAGGTGCACAACGTAATACAGACAGATACAAATATGTGTTATATCAATCCAACAAAAAGGTGACGTGTGGCAGGCTCGAAGATAGGAGACGTCCGGTGAGAGAAAAGCCGGAACCCACACAAGCCTCACCACCCACGGACCTGAAGAACACCAGAGTCGCCAAGCCCTGCACCCCAGGTGGCCACTGTCTTCAGCAGTCAGACCCGGTACTGCTGGCAGAAAACAGAAACAGTTCTGGATGAGTGTGAGTCCGCACACTCAGTAATCCCACAGTCAACTCCCTTACAAACCCAGCGTATGATGTTAGGATCCGTGAGTTCTGCTCCCAGAGCGCCGTAGCCCAGGCGCGTGCCTCTCCTCGAAGCAAATTGATGGCATAAGCCACCCGGCTAGCGTCTGACGCGTACATGATGGGACGCTGTGCAAAGACGAGCGAGCACTGCATCAGGAAGTCCGCGCACGTCTCAACACAACCTCCGTACGGCTCCAGAGGGCTTATGTATGCTTCAGGGGATGGTGGGGGGGGGTCGTTGAATGACCAGTGGAACATTTGTGTCTGACAAAGGACCAGCAGGAGGAGGTGCTGCAGCAGCGCCTTGATCGCGCGCCTCCACCCTGGCGGTGAGAGCCTCCATCCTCCAATTGAGGATAACGTTCTGCTCGGTGACCAGATCCAACCGAGCAGTGAAAGCGGTCAGTATTTGCTGCAGCTCCCCTAACACGCCTCCTGCTGGTGCCTGTGCACCTTGCTCTTCCATTGGCCGTTCAGGCTCGAGTTGACGCCCCTCGGGATCCATGACGCTGGCCGAGAAATCCTGTTGGAGAAGTGTCGTGACACGGACCCACAACAGGGGGCGTTAATGAAGGGACAATGGAATAGCCAAAAAGTAACAATTTAATGTTGTGAAGGTGCACAACGTAATACAGACAGATACAAATATGTGTTATATCAATCCAACAAAAAGGTGACGTGTGGCAGGCTCGAAGATAGGAGACGTCCGGTGAGAGAAAAGCCGGAACCCACACAAGCCTCACCACCAATGGACCTGAAGAACACCGGAGCCGCCAAGCCCTGCACCCCAGGTGGCCACTGTCTTCAGCAGTCAGACCGGGTACTGCTGGCAGAAAACAGAAACAGTTCTGGATGAGTGTGAGTCCGCACACTCAGTAATCCCACAGTCTGTGTTAAGTTAAGGAGGGAGAACCTCCACCTCCAATCACACACTCATGCAGCTCCTGAGATAACCACTTATCTGGGTGGGGTGTGAGGCGAAGCCGTCGCAGTCCACACCAAACGCCAACTCCGCAGACAGGGTATCCGTCCCAGGAAAACGGCTGCAAAAAGAGATCAGACTAATACTCGAATTTAAGTCAGCAGAGAAAATTACCTGTATGGTAGAAGATTTCTCGGCAAGGAGGTGGAGTTGCAGTCCGGTCTTTATAGTGATGGTGATGGGTGACAGCTGGTGTTGATAGATGACAGCTGTCACCTCCAGCGGCTCCAAAGCCCTCTCGTGCTTGGAGCCCGCACTCCAAGCAGGGTTAGAAGGATTATGTCAAAACTACTGCACGGATTTTGATGAGATTTGAACCACAGATCGATATAAGGCCATGGTAGACTCTATTAAATTTTGGAGGTGATCCAGATCCAGATTCTGCATCAAGATTTCACTTTATTTGGGCTTTGAAGGATTACATAAAAATTAAAAAAAAATGCTTCTTGGATTGTCACCAAATTTGCACCACAGATAGATTCTAGGTCATGGAAGACTCCACTGAATTTTGGAGGTGATATGGATCCGGATTGGCAGACGTCTGAAAACTGAAGGTCTGAAATTTTATTGAATACATCTATGTATTGTGCTGTTAAATGTTCTTTCCCAGTAAGGTATTTTTTGTCTATTCGTTGCATAAATTTTCCATATTTTTGTACTTCTTTTACTTCTTTATGTTTTATGTTCAATATGACTTGATGCCTGCTGCAAATTAATTTCCTTCTGGATCAGTTTCCTTTGGGACAGTAATAAGGTTGATGATGCTTTGGAGTGGGTGTTGAGTAGGGTTCTGAAAACCAGCAACTTAGGTGCCATTAACTGAGCTTTACTTTGCAGATGATGTTATAATCAATGGATACCCTGATTGCAGGACTTGAGAAGCTGCGCAAGGAATCATACTGTCTGTGCTTGAAGTTGTCCTGGGTCAAGACTTTGATCCAAGCTTTTAATTACTCCCTGGACTCTTCTATCAGAAGTTCACTTTTATGCTGTGAAAGTGCAGAATATTTGCAGAGACATTCAAGCATCTCGGCAGTGAGAATCAGTGCCTCTGTGTGCCTCTGTGTCCGCTGCCTTTCAGATGCCATAGAGTCATGAGGTCTCTGGACAGAAGTCTTTGAAAATGCTGACATCTTTGCAGGAGAACAAAGGTCCAAGTCTTATGGGTCCTGCATGCAGTTGCTCGGGATATCTGGAATATACAAATCATTTCCTGCCCGACAACATGAAACCAATGTGCTTCTTTTCACCTGTCGAGAAGTTCTATCGTGCGTCAGCACAGCAAAGTATTGTGTAAGCAGAAGCTCTGTGTTGGTATTTGCAGTGTGAACACCAGCTGTGTGCTAGATAAACCAGCACAAGTAAGCACAACATGTGCTCTTTGTATGCTTCTTCAGTTGAAATTCAACTTTGCTGCAGCTTTTGTTTTGGTCGTCTCAGGGTTATACATTAATTCCTGTAGCATTGCATTTATAAGCAGATAACACTATGTAACAAGTTTTTATTTTTGTTTTGTTCCTGGG